>NC_090815.1:4919508-5082403 GCF_000390325.3 Nicotiana tomentosiformis | reverse complement strand
TCATGTTTTTCAGTGTCACAACTTATTGAAGGTTTATTCCAATGCTTTTGTAGGATGAGATTCTCGAGGTGGCTGGTAAAATATACAAAGCAGGAATGTCTCTCCTCGTCATAGATACAGAGAATAAGTTTGTTTCTACAGGTTTTGCCAAAGAAATCGCGAGAGTAGCTCAAGGTTTGTCGTCTACTAGTTTTGTTTCATATAATTCTTCCAAATGCTACAATATCTAACGAATGTCTTCTGAACTGTTTGTTGCACAGGTAAGTACTATTATTTACCAAATGCTTCAGATGCCGTGATATCTGCAGCAACAAAGGATGCATTATCAGCATTAAAGGAATCTTGACCTAAACTCGATCGAATTAATTGTAAATGTTGTTTTGAGTATAGATTATTGAGAGGATATACGAGCATGCTTGAAAATTCTCTTGTACTAAATACTAATTGAACTTATTTGTCAAATATGCAATTAGGGTAATGAGGATTCTTTTCTTTTCATTTAATTGAACATTACTTGCTCATTCACAATTACTATCACAAGAAAGCCACCACTATTTCTAGAGGGGCTTATGCACGCTACGACTTTCTTATGTTATGGGGTTATCAAGAGTCTTGGAAAGAAGAAGGATATGTTTTCCCTTATTTACACGAGTTTAAACAATTTGAGACTAACACCTTGGGTTATATTATTTTATGAATATGATATATCTTGAGGCTCCTTAACTTATACCTTGCCAATTAAGATAGTAAAATTGTAACAAATGAGTAGTTGATTTTTTTTAACAAGTAGTCTACATGAGTATGCCAATGATGAAATGAAAATGATAAGCTTAAATTAACATGATGTAAGTCAATTGAGAAATAAGAACGATTTATTGCAAGATTATTTCCTCATTATTAGCTGCTAACTTTCAAGAAAGGAAAGTTAATTTCTAACTATCACTTGAGATCATTTATTTTTGAATAAGGCCTTCAGCAAAATTTGCCATTAATACAAGATCTAGTTGTTTTCTATTCCTATCCAATAAGTCAGGCGTTGTCTTGTCACCAAATGCATTGTGACAGTCGCTCACAAATTTGGGACACTTGAAAAGTGAATTTTCTAAGGCATTATAATTTTGTTGAGCTAATGATAGGCTAGCATCTTGAAGCTCGGTTGACAAGAATCCATAGCCACTATCACAAATAGCGTACAAGTTTTGGATTTCTGTGTCTTTTGAACTTGCTTTTGATTTCTCTATGAAAATGCGATTGTCAGTAGCATGTTGTAATGATTGGCTGATAGCAACTCGCGTTATTTCAGTAGGAGTATATGGATGATTAGGTATATTTTGGTGGAAAGTATTCAAGCAGAATGTAGGATTTTGTACTTTTCTACATATACCCGCTACCAATGCCTCGCCATCGGCGTCGACACACAAACATGTTTTGAAGTAGAATAAGTTTGCAACAAGTGCTAGAAGAAGGAAACATGAAGCAAAACAAGATGTCATTTTCTCTAGTAATTTCAGTTTGCATTTTTGAAGTGAATGCAAGTGGATATATAAAGGAATGACAAGGAGCAAAATAGGAATAAACTTGAATGTACAAATTTGTAACTATATTATCTATTGCAAGTATATATTGCATGTATAGAAACAACTTTAAGTTTTTCCTTCTTTAGCTTGCAATCATAGTTGTATTTCTACCTAGTTACTTAAGTGAAAAGGGGTCAATCTTCATGTTAGATTATAAGTTTCAAGGTAAGTTGATAGTAATTACTAACAATTTTAGTAACAAAAGTGCAGTGTTAGATTCTGTTATCATCTAATTTAAATGAACTATGTGAATGTGCTAAATAAAATTATATTACTGCAATATCTCCATATGTAGATGTTGAATAAGGTCAATATTAACTCTACCTTATGTGTAGTGAAACAAAATACATAAAAGCATAACAATAAACAACCATGGGTTACTCTTCACTACTCATACCTGCAAATTGACCTCATGCTTTTCTGATTTAATTCTTGCCTTTTAGTATTTGGGTTAATGGCTCAAAACATATATACAACCTTTTAAACTTGTCAAAAAATTTCTTTTAGACACATCAAATGAAGTCATGACCTATTGACATTGTCCAACAAATTAGGCTTGTAAACCATTATTTTTGTTAAAATCCTTCTAATTTAAGATTTTAACAAGTTCACGTGCTCAAGATATGTGAGTCTCATGTTGTGTCATATCACCGTCTCGTGTCTAATAGGCACATATTGCATATACATTCGGTGGTCAACATGGAATGACCTCAGTTTTGGTGTCTAAATGAAATTTTGTTTTACAAGTTTAGGAGATTTTATACGCATTCAATCAAATATTAATTGTTGGTTTCATGCTTTGATTCTTATAATTGATAGGCTATCAAGTTGATATACACATTTACTTCGGTTTAAGCTTGGGAAAGAAAATTATCTTGGGTTTAATTAAACTAAACATAAAGATTTAGGTTAGTTAAGGAATTAATTAACTTAGAATGTACGAATGAGCCAAGTGACATGTCACGTTCATGGCATCCCAATTATATTGACTGGGATGAAAGTTTCTCTTTTAATTTCGATCAAATACTTTAAGTTACATCATAATAGGCATTCCAATAAAAGAAATAAATAATAATAAACACAATAAAATGGAGAAGGGAGATGATAAACTGACATTTGAAATTAATAGAACATCCAGGAAAGTCATATGCAAATGATACACAACTAAGAAAAGGAGCGGCTCGGTGCACGAAATATTCCGCATTCAGAACCCGGGGAAGGGCCACAACCCAAGGGGTGCAATGTAGGCAACCTACCCTAATGCAAGCATCAATGACTGATTCTACAGCTCGAACCCATGACCTATAGGTCACACGGACGAAGACAACATTATAGCTTTACAACCCGTGACCTATAGGTCGAACCCATTGCTCCAAGGCTCCCTTCTAGTCTAGAAAACAATAACAATGTGCACCAACAAATCTTCACACTCCATCTGATACAAACTATTGAAATCAAGATGATTACATCTCATACGTAATACGAAAAAGAGTTGAAACACCAGAAGGCAAATACCATTGTGGGATCTGCTACTTTCACTACACCGCGCTTTAACTAACCAGTGACATTCTTAATTATCCAAGGGTGCTCCATGATCTTTTGAAGAGAGAGCCTTTTCGAAGAATCCTTCACAAGAAGCTGTAAAGGGCAAAGGTAAAGTTATTAAAGGAGTGCAAGCTATTGCAAGTCATTGTTTCTTCTTACAGAACTAAAGCATAGACAAGTGCTGATCAATTTACCTAGCTAATGAGATTCTTAGCATCGGCAGACACTTCAGGTGTTGGGGGGAAGCTGAGGTCTACCTTCATAATTCTATATTACTTTAAGTTAGTACATCTTGATTCCTGTAAAAGTTACAAGATGACAGAAGCAGGCCAATCTTTACCTTCTGAATGTGTCGGTCTGTCTCTCGGCCTCAAATGGAGGCCCACCATATAAAAACTCATAGCAAAGAACCCCCAAAGTCCAATTGTCAACTGCATAATCATGAGCTTTGTTCTCCACCATTTCTGGTGCTAGATAATCTAGAGTTCCGCACATTGTATGTCTCTTGCTTCTAGATTGTACAGACCACCCCAAGTCTGCAATCTTCAAGCGGCCCTACATTTCGTGTAATAATCTAATTAATACTTTACTCTTGCTATGCAGTGCGTCAATGTTTTCTCAGGTTGGAATTAGCTGCAGTTGTTGGACAATAGAATCCAGTTTTAATTGGGACGTCCAAAAAATAACTTCAGTATGTTAGCAGGCCGACCCCAAGCGCCACATTATATACATAATCTTACTAGGTCCATCCTAAGCACTCCATTATATAAAGTCTTATTATAAACACCTACAGATATACTCCACTGGTCCCGGTTGTCATTAGCTTAGTTGACTTACCAAAGGAAAAAGAATATTTGAATTAGCTAATATATTAGAGCTCAATGAACATACTATCGGAAACAACCTCTTTGCCCTTCCAGGGGTAGGGGTAAGGCTGCGTACATCTTACCCTCCCCAAACCCCACTTGTGGGAAACTACTGGGTTTGTTGTTGTTGTTAATGAACATGCTATGAAATAACAGTTGAAAGACCTGGAAATGATACAATGACATCACAATAACAACATACCCAGTGTGATCCCACAATTGGGGTCTGGGGAGGGTGGGGTGTATGTAGACCTTACCTCTACCTTTTGTGAGGTAGAGACGCATAGCTTTTGGCATGAAATCCTAAAACACCGCATTTCCTGCCTTGCCAATTAACAGAAAATGCAATCACAGAAAGATAGGCCATGACATATAGGAAACAACACTGAACAGAAGAAGAGCTTTTGAAGGCTTGTTCTGGAGGCTAATTCGATCAGGGAGCAGGATAAAAGATGACTAGGCAACTACGAGCGAAGGTTTGCACCAAATTGAAAGTGTCAACACTCCAAGAAGCTCTACTGCTTTTAGTTTTCCATCAAAGACATAAGCTGACTGAATTTTGCAGGAAAGGCAGAGATGAAGAATAATACCTATTATCTGATTAGATCAATGGTCTCTCGATGTCACCTAAGAAGGTCTCTAAGAAACCTCAGAGGATGTCCACAGCAGCAGTGTTGTCAAAGGCGCGCTTAAGCCCTAAAGCGAGGCTCAAAACATGTGAGCGCTTCACCTCGCTTTGCGGGCGCTTCAGTGTCGCATCAAGGCTCTAAGACATTCTTTTTCTTGCCAACGAGAATAATCCTGAAAATGCGACACCCAACAATTGATATTTCACTTTATCGTATTTTTTTTTTCAATTTTTGTCCATATATTTGTTATTCATGCTTATAATTATTGGTCGTGGATTATATATACATATTTTAACTTTTTTCTAGTTGCGCCTTCTTTCACTAAAGCCCACGCTTTATTTGTGCTTTGCGCTTAAAGTCCCAACGGGTCTTAGAGCCTTTTTGCGCTTTTCGCCTTTGATAACACTGCACAGCGGTTAAACAATCAACCTCTGAGACTATAACAGAGGCGAGGATGGCAAATCATACAGGAATGGCTGAGCATCAATGTGGGCGTTCGGATACTAATAAGGATCGTTCGCACGGGTTGACTTCGAATTTCAAAATGGGGCATCTTTCCCCCAATAATATCAGGACCCCTTGGCTCATGAAGGGAAGAAAGAAAAATGAGCCAGCAAGAAAATTGGAAGGACTAACCAATTAGAAAAGCTCTTGTGATTAATTCAAGCCAAAAATTCATGTAATTTAAAAGCTTATTGTAGACATGTTAATGCAAGAAACATGATGAAGGCTATACATTTTCTACATGCTGAACTTCAGCTATAGAGAGCATAATGAAGTGTATACTAAGCTGTGTGCATCTCTAGCAAAGTGTTTAGGGTCTTAACAATAGGAAAAGTTCAGGGTGTCTTATTATTTTGTTAACCACAGTTGCAAGAAACAAATCAACAAAATGAAAGTAAGTTATTGACATGCCAATGTCCAGCTTTAGAATTCAGCGACAAAGCATTTTGAGCTGTTAGAAAAGAATTTAGGCCATCAACAAGGGGGAGAACTTCCTTGTATCCCACTGTTGTCTCTAAACAAAAATACAAAATTCAAATTCAAGTTCATCTGTATTTGCTCCTCAAATTTGATTAGTATTTCACTGTTGACAAATGAAAAGGTAGATTGCTCAAACTGTTTTCTCCAGTAAGAACACAAATATAACTCTCAGGTTAGCCATATATAATGTTTTCTTTTTTGTTGTTACAGGAAATGGTGTTAATGAAACTTGGCACACGTGGCAAAGGAAGACCGTCAGTTATCAAGATATTACCTCATGATCAAGTAACAGGTTTTCTGGCTTTATATCCCTGTGAATGACATGCTTCTCGTGACAATACGCCAGTGCTTGTGTAAGACTAGCAATATGCTACACCGGAACCAACCAAAGTATCAAAAGTTAAAGAATAACCTAAAGCAACAAGAAAGAAGTCGAAAATAACGTTCTCTGCAGAACTATAACAATGCATATCAAAAGTTAAAGAATAACCTAAAGCAATAAGAAAGAAGTTGAAAACTAACAATAACGTTCTCTGCAGAAATATAACAATGTGTTCAACAATTATATAAATAAAAAACAAATAAATGCTGGACTCACAAAAGCGACTAGCATGAGAAAATAATATTAATTCACTGTTCAACATTAACCACAGAGGAAAAAACACAAGCAAGGCACCAGGCAGAGGAAAATCAGAACTTGATATAAATTCAACCCAAAAATGCGAACATCTTTCAAAGAAACTACTACAAGATCGTATTTTACATGGAAGAAAATAGATAAGGAAAACACTGAAGCTCTATCCTCTTTGTTTGGGTTAGAGGAAGAGGGAATCAGTTCTTATTGACACAATCTATAGCTCACAACTACACAAAAAACCTAAGCTGCATTTTCAATCCCTAGCTAGTTGAGTCGACAATGTGAATCCTCGCTTCCATTTCGCTCCCATTTGGATCCGTCTCATTCCAATATTCAATAATCTAGAGTTCTCTAACATTAGAGGGTATAAATATATACAACACTTACGCATCAGTCCCAATCAAGTTGTGGTCAGCTATATGAATTCTCACTGACCACGTTTCTCCATTTAAACTCATCCCATGCTAATATTATGCATTTACAAATGAAAAGTATTAAAAGTGTCATATATTTTCTAAACGTATACATCTCCGAAAAACTAAGGGCAAAATATAAAATTGGTCGATCAGCCGAAACTAATTGCATTCGCCAAAAAACGTATAAAATATGTATGTTATATGTATATAATACACATATATACAAAAAATATATATATTGTCGACTATTAGTTTAGGAGCGGCTAAACATATATATTTCTTAAAAACTAAACCTCTCCTAGAAAGCATAGGACCTACAGTAAAAGTGCTATGTCAAAAACATACTCTCAACTACTATGTATCGCCTATAGATCTTTTTATTACATCGTGTCCAATCTTTTGCTAAGCAGACGTTATGAAATATGTTTATGACAAATTAAATAAAGTATAGAAATAAATCATAAGCCAGCAAATTATGCGTGCTTTTCTTTCCAATTCTTTTTATTTTTATATGGTTTTGCGGGGGGGGGGGGGGGGGGCAAAAGGGAGAGGGAGAAAGTATGATATGACATACCGTGGCGGCTTGTTTCTCAGGTAGGCGACCAGTCTTCCTAAGCTCCCTGTAGAGCTCACCGCCATGAGCGTACTCCAAAATCAAGAAAATTCGCTCCTCATCATGGAACCAGCCATAGAGCCTCAGTACATTCGGGTGGCGAAGACTCGTTTGAATCTCCATTTCCCTCTTCAGTTGGTGGTGGAGCCTATATTTCTCTATTTGCTCCTTGAATACCACCTTTAATGCCACTATAAACCCACTCTACTCTGGCCATGTTCCACAAAATTCAAGATCATCAAAACCCACTTCTTCTTTTTTTCTTATGAATAGTATAATGCACATATGACAATAAAAGGTGCAATACGAATCAGGAAGTCAAGAAATAATTTCCCAAGTCCTTATTTACTAATATTAGAACTAGAGCAGCATTTGATGTGCATATATATTTTCATCAAATCAAATGATTCATCCATATTTTGGTCCTTGTGATTTTTAACTAAGCACATTCAACCGTGAATTAATTAAAATGTAGTATGTCGTTGGTCCTTTTATATAGAAAATATGTTATACTTAATTTTCAGAATTAAACAAAAATAACAACAAGTACTACTACTACGCCTCAGTCCCAAACAAGTGTGCCACCATCATTGTATTATGAGGATTCATCACGAATTGACAAGTTTTAAGCTGGTTGCCAACCTATTGCAACCCCCCTCCTTTATCCGGGATAGGGACCGGCAATGTGGGCGAGCTCACACATAAGGAGTAGTGATGCAAACTTAACATAAGACATGGATAATTTGATGATTTAATAGTTAATAATTCGTTTAAGTTTATGAAGATTCACAAGCAGAATGATCAAATGTACACATTTTGATTAATTGAAGATTAAATGTGCTTAACCAAATATGACAAGAGTCAAAATCCTTGGTAGGGTACGCGGTGTGAATTCGAATATAGTCGGGCTCCAATGCGGGTATCATACCGAGTGGGAAACCAAAAAAAAAAAATCAAAATCAGAATCTCTCACTATTTCAGAGTCTAAAAGTGCATGTTTCCCTATTATAAAATTAGATACTAGACATATCTTATGTAATAGTAATATAATGCACATATGTGTAAATTTGAGTATATAGAAAATATGGATTTGAAATTACCTTAACTTCACGAGCAAGGTAAACACGACCAAATTTGCCTTTGCCGAGCGGTTTTCCGATTTCAAAATTGTCGAGCGACCATTGTTTATGTGGAGTTTTTGGTGGTTGTTTTGGGGGTTTTGGAGGCAGAATTTGAGGTTTGGAGGCCATTTTTGCAAAGTGATTTGGAGAAGAAAGGGATTTGTAATTCAAATGGTTTTGTCACTTTGTGGGAAGGAATAGGTGTCAAATCTGTAGTATCGGTTCGCGAATCGGGTCAGAATCCATTTCCTTTTCGGGCTGAGGAGAGTTATTACTACTATTTTTGTTTTCATCGGCTGAGCTGAGTTATGCTATATTTATTTTCTTTTCTTTTTCTCCAAACCATTTTTCTTCTTTTTAACGGAAAAAATCACTTTTCTTTTTTTGACTCATTTTTAATTTTAAAAAGTAGTTTCTGAACTAACTCTTGATTTCGAAAAGAAAGATACTTTTAATGGTTCCATTCTGCAACAATTTTTTTTAAAAAGAGCTTTTTTAAAAATTATAAATAAATAAATAAAAATGAGGTTTTTGAAGGAAAAAAGAAAAAGGCATTAACAAAGGAAAGTTTTTCAGTCAAACACAAGAAGAAAAGTTCTTTCTTTTTTAAAAAAAAAGTTATTACAAGGGGGGCGAGGAAGGAAAAATGGGGGTCGGGGGAGTGAATTACAAGGTGGGAAATCAAACTTTTATCAACAAAGTGAAAATTCAAGTTGCCAACAGAATGAGCTACTAAGATTTTCTTAAAAAAAGTTTTTTCTTTGTTAAAATATTGAAAAACTTTTATTTATTGGTATATAATTGAAAACAATTTCTTCATAAAGATGATTTTTATTTTTTTGGTTGCAAAAACTCATTTATGCAATTTTATTTTATACTCCATTTCATTTTATATGATTCTATTTAATTGGTATACCTTCTTTCATGAATATTACTATATCTTGAGGCTCATTCTTAACTTATACCTTGCCAATTAAGATGATAAGTATGTAGCAGACGACACTTGAAAAACAATTCTATGACCAAAAAATAAAAAGATTCTTATTAGTAGTCTTATGTTGAGAAATTTAATCGAAGTATAAATTTCGGAATGTGGCAATTAAAGATGGAAGCTATCCTAATTCAGGATGACTTTGATTTGACACTGCAAGGAAAGGAGAAGATGCCAGATAAAATGACGAACGAGGAGTTTGCCGTCATAGACAAAAAGGCAAAAGCATGTATTATTTTAAATCTTTCAAATGAGGTTTTACGTGAAGTTGCAACAGAAAGCTCAGCCAAAGGCATATGGGAAAAACTTAAAACCCTATATATAAAAAAAACAGTAGAAAACAGGCTTTACCTAAAGCAAAAACTCTACACTTTTCGTATGGCTAAAGGTACCTCTATACTTACACATCTTGATACTTTTGATTCTCTTCTTATGGATTTAAGTAACATAGATGCTGAAATCAAAAATGAGGATCAAGCTGTGTTATTGCTTATTTTCTTACCCCCAATCGTTTAAACATATAAGAGATACTATGTTTTATGGAAAGGATAATATCTCTTATAAAGATATCAAATCTATTTTGAAATCAAAAGAACAAATAGATAGAGATATTAATGGGAAAACTAGTGGGAACCAAGGGAAAGCTTATTCATAAGAGGTAGATCCAATAAAAAAGATTCAAGTAGTGAGAAACCTAAATCAAGGTCAAAATCCAGATACAGAAATGTCATGTGCAAATATTGTCATAAGAAATGACATATTATTTCTGAATGCTTTAAATTAAAAAAACAAAGAAAAGCATACAGAAAAAAAAATGAGCACAAAAATACTGACACTGCCGAAGCAAGTGTAGCTGCTGATGAGACTGAGGGAACTATATTTTTAGCAACTAATAATAGTTTCAAATCTAACAATGAGTGGATTTTAGATTCGGGTTGTTCTTATTATATGTATCCCAATCGAGATTTATTTATCACATATGAATCTATTGGAGGTAGAGTTGTCTTGATGAGCAACAATGCTGCCTGCAAAGTTATTGAAAAAGGTACAGTCTGAATCAAAATGCACGATGGTGTAATGAGAACTCTCACCGATGTTAGACATGTTCCTGACTTGAAGAAAAATCTCATCTCTTTGGGCACTCTAGAATCTCTTGGGTGCAAGTACACAGGTGAAGGTGGAGTTCTGAAAATTTCTCATGGTGCTCTTGTGATCATGAAAGCACACAGATTTGGTACGTTGTATACTCTTTTGGGATCTACTGTTATAGGTGTTGCTGCAGTTTCAATATCAGATAAATCAGATTCTGACATCACCAAATTGTGACATATGCGATTGGGGCATATGAGTGAAAAAAGTCCTTCCATCCTCAGCAAAAAAGGTCTTTTATATGGCCAAAGTACCGGAAATATGGAGTTCTGTGAACATTGTGTGTTCGGAAAGCAGAAAAGAGTCAATTTCAAATCTCCAGCGATTCATAGAACAAAAAGTACTTTGGATTATATTCATTCAGGTCTTTGGGGTCCTTCACGTACCCCATCAAAACGTGGTGCCAGGTATATGTTAACTTTCATTAATGATTATTCAAGGAAAGTTTGGGTTTATTTCCTGAAAAATAAAAGTGATATTTTCTTAAATTTCAAACAATGGAAAGTTTTGATTGAGAAGCAAACAGGAAAACAGGTTAAGCGACTTAGAACAGATAATGGCTTGGAATTTTGTAATGATGAATTCAACGAATTTTGCAAGAATGAAAGAATTTCTCGACATCGTACTGTGAGAATGACACCTCAATAAAATGGTGTGGCAGAAAGGATGAATAGAACTCTTTTGGAAAGGGCTCGTTGCATGATTTCAAATGCTGGGTTGACAAATGCCTTTGGGCAGGAGCTATCTCTACAGCTTGTTATATTGTCAACCGAGCTCCTTCTGCACCTTTGAACTTTAAGACTCCAAAGGAAATGTGGTCAGGTACTCCTGCTAATTATTCTGATTTAAAGATATTTGGTTGCCCTGCATACATGCATGTAATTTATGAAAAATAAGAGCTAAGGGCTAAAAAGTGCATTTTTCTTGGAAAAGCATCTGGGGTGAAAGGATATCGACTATGGTATACTGATCCCACGACACCAAAATTTATAATTAGCAGAGATGTAACCTTTGATGAATCCTCTATGTTACATTCTAGAAAAGAGTTTTCTAGTTCTTGTAATATAGATAAAGGAAAGAGTACACAGAACTAGGTGGAGATTGAGATTGCCATTCCTTCTGAGCCAAGCTCGTCAACTTTGGAGCAAAATACAGTTGAAACTCCTGAAGTTGAGTCAAAAGCTGAAATTCCTGAAGTTGAGACTCCTGAAGTTGAACCAGAAGAAGATGAGTATTCTATTGACAAACATAGACCAGGAAGAGAAGGTAAACAACCATTAAGGTTTGGAGATTATGTTGCATTTGCTTTTTCAGTTGCACAGGAAACTGAAGAAATTGGAGAACCATCAAAATATTCAAAAGCAGTTTATGGTGCTGACTCAGCCAAGTGGCTGATTGCAATGAATGAAGAAATTGAGTCTCTCCACAAGAATGGTACTTGGTCTCTTGTGAAGCCGCCATCAGGAAAAAGAATTTTTGGTTGCAAATAGGTCTTCAAGAAAAAGGATGGCATTCCAGGGGTTGAAGATGCGAGGTATAAGGCATGATTAGTTGCAAAGGGCTATAGTCAGGTACAAGGAGTTGATTTTAATAAAATTTTCTCACTTATTGTTAAACATAGCTCTATTCGTGTCTTGCTTGCCTTCGTTGCCATATATGATTTGGAATTAGAACAACTTGATGTTAAGACAACTTTCTTACATGGCGAACTTGAGGAACAAATATACATGCATCAACCCGAAGGATTTGAAATTGAAGGAAAAGAAGATCATGTTTGCTTGTTGAAGAAATCCTTATACGGATTAAAGCAGTCTCTAAGACAATGGTATAAAAGGTTTGATTCCTTTATGTTGGGTCATGGTTATTCGAGGAGCATGTATGATAGTTGTGTTTACTTCCGGAAGTTAAATGATGGTTCATGTGTGTGCCTATTATTATATGTTGATGACATGCTCATTGCTGCTAAGGATTTAACAGAAATTCACAATTTGAAAGGTCAACTGAAAAGTGAATTTGAGATAAAAGATTTGGGAGCAGCTAAGAAAATCCTTGGCATGGAGATCGAAAATCCAACAGGTTATTTCTGATCCAGAAGAAGTACTTGGAGAAAGTTTTGGAGAAATTTGTCATGAAAGATGATAAACTAATTAGTACCCCTCTTGCTGCTCATTTTAAGTTATCAGTTTCTCAATCCCCACAGTTATAGGAATACGAGAGGTACATGGCACATGTTCCTTATTCCAGTGCAGTCGACAGTATTATGTATGCAATTGTTTGTACACGTCTAGACATTTCACAAACAGTGAGTGTGGTAAGCCGGTATATGGCTTGCCCTAGTAAAGCACATTGGCAGGCTGTGAAATGGATTCTCAGATACTTGCGAGGTACTTCAAATACACGTTTGGAGTTTGGAAGAAATACTAACACTTTGGTTGGTTTTGTAGACTCAGATTATGCAGGTGATCTTGACAAAAGAAGATCACTGACAGGCTATGTATTTTGCATTGGTGGTTGCGCTATTAGTTGGAAAGCTACATTACAACATGTAGTAGCTTTATCTACTACCGAAGTTGAATATATGGTAGTGACCGAGGCAATCAAAGAAGCCTTATGGTTGAAGGGTCTATTTGCGGAACTCAGTTCACACCAAGGTGGTCTTACCATTTTCTGTGATAGTCAAAGTGCCATTCACTTGACTAAAGATCAGATGTATCATGAGAGGACGAAATACATTGATATAAAGTATCATTTCATCCGAAAAATTATTGTTGAAGGAAAAGTCTCTGTTATGAAGATCAATACTAGAGACAATCCTGCTGACATGTTCACAAAACCTCTTCCAGTGTCCAAGTTCAAGCTTTGCCCGAACTTGATTGGCATTTATGAAGAATGATTTTTCCCATTAGGATTTTTGCAGAGAAGGTGGAGCAAATTTACTATATATAAGCTGAAATTAGGCCAAAGTGGAGATTTGTAATATGACCATTAATTTGGCTTCTTCTCAAGTGGGGGCCAAATTTTCATGACATTTGCCATGACATAATATCCACTATAACAAAATTTGTGGATCATGACATTTGCCAGGACATAATATCCACTATTAGGCTAATGATTTCTTGCTATAAATAGAGGAGCTTCTCCTAATTTAAAAACACACCAATTCAAGAGCTTTTCACTCTTGTCTTTCTTTCTCCTCCTTTATTTCATTATAGAGTATTTTGTAAGAGAGTGAGTGTTGGGAAACACTTGTGTGAACCCTTTCTTTGGAGTGATCTTGTGAGGTTATTCTCTTGAGGTATTTGGGACTAATTAGAGTATTTACTCTAATTTTGTACTCTCTTTTGTACTCTTATTGATATAGTAAAATTTTTCTTTTCCGCTTGTGGACGTAGGTTACCTTGATCGAACCACGTTAAATTTGTATCTTCTTTATCTTCTTTAATTGCCGTTATTATCAACTTGCATTGTCTTTGTTATTGTCATTATAATATTATTTGGCTAAATTCCGCACTACCCGATTTACCGATCCTAACAAAAAGTTTAGTTTTTTTCTACTCCTATCTAGTAATTTAGGCATTATCTTGCTACCAAATGTATTCTGACAATCGATTACAAATTTGGGACATAAAGTAGATTTTCCAAGGCAGTAAAATATAGTGTTGTACATATTGTTTGAGTTCCTTTTTTGGTAATAGAGATTGAATAATAACGATATAAATTAAAAAAGAAAAGAATATACTTTTATGGAAATGAAATTAATTTAACATTGGAGGAAAGCAAAACAAAGAAAACTAACAGAAGAAGAAGCTGGTTGCAATTACTGATGGTAGAGCTAACATCTCTCTTAAAAGATTCACGGATCCGGAAAAGCCTACTCGTAGTTACACTATACCTCATATTTGGCAGAAGTTACATGTGTCTTTTAAATGGAGTAATATTGTCAACGAGGATTCCTATAGCTGATCCCAATTTGTTTAGAACTGAGGCGTAGTTGTTATTATTGTTGTACATGCGTCTTTTAAATATTTGAATTTTCAAATTAATGAACGAAGAATCGTTTCTTCTAAATTTATATCAAATAGACAATTGGCAAAAGCATTAGTGGCATCAACTACTTCACCTTAAAGGCACAAATTAGGCTAAATTTTAGGTGCAACAAAGGGATTTACTTGAGTTTGACATTTCTATGAGGCTCAAAATCTTGTGGTCAAATCTAAGGTTAAAGGTCATAAAAGATCATCTTTACATGTGTATAAAGGCATATAAAGAAACAAGTCGTTGATCACGCCCAACTATGCCTCCTAAGAGGTATAGCGGTCATTGCAAATATAATCTGGTTAACAAGTGCGGAGTCGAATCCCACAGAAAATTAACTTAATAATTACAACTACTAGACTCGCACGAATTCAAGTAATCAACCTTCAGAAATATTAAATAGCGATTTGAATGTTTACTAACTAAGAGCAAAGTAATTAAAATGCAGTAATTTATAACTAACAGAGGAAAGGTTGTGGACAAGATTTGGAACAGTTTAAGGTTATGATTTTCCCTATTGTCGGAATCCTCCCCGCTATGTTTCCTATAAATTTGCCTAAATATTCTCTACCGATCGTGAGTACTTTGAGTGTCGTAATTCTCTTCCGAGTAACTACCACAATTTACTAGACGTATTCTTCCGAACTACACTAGCTGGCTCTAATTTACCGCTCACTAGGATCGCACCAAGGTTTCGTTATTCCTAATCCCACCTTTAAATCCCCCGTATTAATTCCTCACATATGTTAGGAGTGATGTTGTTCAACAACTTTCTAAATATGTATTCTTTTCCAAGTAATACACACTAAATAGGCACAGTCGATTGAGAGCTCTTCAATCAACCACAATGTAAACATAGTTGAATAAGTAGAGAAAAAACAAAGGCAAATTAATATTAAACTTAGTAGAAAATCATCCTCCAATAGGTTCCATAAAACTCTAGATTAGAAGTTTAGCTACTCATATTCGTAACAATATTTCAAGTATTTTGCATAAACAAATTACAAAGGAAAAATGAAGGAATGAAGAACTCGATGATTCTCTCCTCCAAAAATTATTCCACGTGATGTTCTTGCCTTCGGTCGCCAAACAACTCTTCAAAAATGGTGTTTAATGACTATTTATATGTGTAGGGAAAAGACCTAGACGAAATAACCAAGTCCAAAATCAAATAAGAGACAAAAGCATTAAAAATCCGGACCACCCTCGCTACAAGCCTCGCACCGCGAGCTCTACAACGCGCTCCACCTCGCTATACAATGTGCCTCACAAGCTCTGTCGTGCGCATCCTCTCGCGGTAAGCCTAGCGCTGCCTGCTCTAACGCGAGCTACAAAGCTCGCCTCGCCTGACTACTGCTTCGTTTATATTTTTGACTTGCTTTGCCTAACTGTCTCTCGAAGCATGTTGGTTTTGAGTGTTGCCTTCATTATTTGATCCATGTGTCCGACAACTGCATGCATTCATGTAAATACATATAATATACTTCCAAAATATTCGCTTTGCTCACAATTTTATTTTTAATGTACCTACACATAAAATACCACAATTAAGCACAAATATAGTGTAGTTTAGCATTAAAGCTCCTAAATGTAAGGTAAGTAATGCACTAAAAATATATCATTATAGCCAAACATCACTACCCTACACTTAAACGTTGCTCGTCCTCGAGCAATCAAACTACACTTTATGTAGACACGATATTTTTAAACAATTCTCCTAACTCATCACACCAAGAATCTTTAAAATAGACTAAGCACAAGGGTGAAACATCTTCATCTCAAGATTTGACTCGCAAGTACCATGCATTATTCACAACTCACTCACTTACTCTAGCATGGAGGTCAATGACATTACCTTTCCTTCATGAATCAAGTGCCCTCACAATACAAAAGAGAGTAGTTCTACACACAATACAATTTACGAACAATTAGGAACTCAAGATAGAAAGAATTCACTCTCTCTCAGAAATATAATTCATATGCCACAAAAGATGCACCATAAGCTTGCACGTAGTGTACTACTCTACTAATCGAGCTCATTCAGTCTAGGATCAAGTAGGACTTTAATTGGTTGTAATGTAGGCTGCGGGTCGGGTAGGATACATTTGGATATAAGAGTGACTACACCTCCCTAAGCACTTTAATACATATACTTTAACATCCATGCCCATACTTATGTCAGACCATAACTCCACCTTCACATCAATGTATATTACTCTATACTTCTTTAAGCACAATTACATCAAAAGTCACCACTATCAAGGAATATTTTCACAACAATACAATTATTTTTTTCTTTCTTTTTCAATTCAAGTGGCTTTTATTTTTTCAAAACTGTGCACCTTTCTCCTTATTTCATTAGTTCCACTCAAAAGCCAAACCAATCACCCCACACTTTAACTTTTACAAAGTTCATAACAATTCAAGTGCTCATGAGAGGCGAAAAGGTTCAAATAGATGGTTAATTTAACAAAGGGGTTAACTACGTTACATAGCAATTAGGTGGGTAAACTATATATATATATATATATATATATATATATATATATATATATATATATATATATATATCTGGCTCAACAAAGAATGCCTATATTACTTCCAAGACTGAACAAGACTATTATTTCGCTTTGCAAACACATAGAACAAGTTCTAGACATCAAATGCAATGCACAGAATAACATACAAACTTCCTACACACATGGCACATAACTCACTCATGATTGGTTTCATCAAGACACTATATAAAAAGCAGTTAAGCAAAGTTAAGATTATACGATTTAAGGTACTTATACTAGTGTCAAAAAACTGAGCCTAAGCGTCATAACCAGAGTACTCACTATTCTCAGGGCATAACAAAGTCAAGAGATATTGCTTCAATTCAATTCATAGCACAATGGTACCTACTCTTAAAAAAAAACTAACTACACCCGGTTCAAACAAAACCCTTAGAAAATAATCGTGTCGCAAAGAAAAACCAAGGGGGAATTACTACACTACCTACAACAAAAATCTTTTTTTTCCTTTAGACTCAAATCCCTCAAGAAAACTGTCTAGGAGATCCATCGTCGGGAAGAGCCCAATGTTTTTCTATTTTTTTCAATAGATAAGACGACACTAACTAAAAAAAATAAAACAAGCAGTAATTAGTGTATCTACTATCTACAAGTTACTACCCCACCCTTAATTTATGTAATGTCCTCAGTGCATACGCAAACTGCCAACAAAAAAAAGAAAATAGGGTGGTATGCAAACTCCCTGATCATGCCTTATCATCGCCTTCATCCTCGAAGGCTCCATCTGTAGCTGTCCACTCCTCATCTTCAGCTCCTTCCTCCTCCTCCTCCTCATCCTCATCCTCCTTAGACTGTTCCGGCTCGGCCTCAGACTGCTCTGGTGTGTTGACATCCTCATCTGCTGGGAGTCTGTAGCCATCGCCAAACCTAAACATCTACTGAGCGTGAGCATTGAGCGGGAACTGTCCCTCCAAGATGTCCCTCTCTTCAGTAGTGTCCGCCCGTCCCCCAATCCGAAGTTGCAAGTTCATTATCCCATATAAATGGGCCATAAAGTTGTCATCGCGAGCATTGCACTCGACACCTGTCAGTGAAGACATAGCATTCTCCTCCTTAAACCGGACGTTTTGGCAATAGGCAATTAGGCATAGCATAATCTTGGGAGATTTGAAAGATTTTGGTATAATACCGAAACCATACCGAAACCGTACCGAACCAAATAAGAAAATACCGAACCGTACCGAACTACTTTGGTATGGTATTTGGTATGCATAATTGATATACCGAATACCGAAATACCGAACCGTAATTATTAAATACCGTACCGAAATACCGAACGCACACCCCTACCGGATAGGCACTAGCTGCTTAGGATTATTTGGATCAAAACCGGCATAAAATTCCCGAACAAGATTGACATTGATATCTCCGGTGTTTCTAAACATATAACTCAATCCCATATCATGAATATCTTTCCAGATTGCTCGATACTTGGTTTGTAGGCGACGCTCATGAACAGCTGATTTAGAATGTATATGTCTCGGCCGACAACGATTATACCAATCCTTGACATGTGGGGGTATGCTCTTGATTCCAAATTCTTGTTATCCCTGCGGTTGTGGGAGAGTGGCTGCTATAGCTGCAACTGCTTGCAGTCCTTCAACCTAACTTGAAGTGGCTTCCCCCCCCCTCCCCCTTCTCTTTTTTGGTAGAGGTGCGGAGGCAGCCTTAGCCTTGGACGGAGCAGTGGCTTTGCTCTTTCCTTTACCGGTATCCTTATTTGGAGGCATGTTCGTACCTTAGATGCTTAGGAGGAGGAATTTCTCTTGAATTGATGTTGCAAGTGAGGGAAGGAGCGGATGAATACTTGTCTTCAATGGGTTTGTATGGGAGGGGGAGTGGTTGTGTGTTTTGCGGCGTGGGTGTTCAGTGTGGGTTGAGGCAGTGTGTTTGTTTAAAGTGACGTGTGTGTGTTTATGTTAGATTTTAATGGGAATAAGTTAGAAGAAAACAAAACAAAAAGAAAATAAATAAAAACACTACCTGGCGACTTGAGCTCCTTAGCGAACAAAATACCTGGCGAGGTGAGCTCAAACGCGAGCTGAGAGGCAGGAGACGCGAGGGCTTCCGCGAGATTCACCTCGTTATAACCCTCGTTGGGCGAACTCCACAACGGGATAATTGCATGGTGACTCAACCTGTGCCGCAAGATTTTCCTCGCTTTAACCCTCACTGGGCGAGCTCTATCGCATACTGAAAACTTGCGAAGTGCGGCCTAATGCTAGGTTGAAGGCTGGCGACACGAGGTTGAAGGCTGGTTCGTTGTGCGTTAAGCTAGGAAACACGAGGTATGCAATGTTATTTGGAATGTTCGTATTTACTTTTTATGTCATTTTGTGAACTGCTCCAAGCGCCATGACTTACCATTGTGCTCCATTACTTGTTCAAGCATCAAGATTTAGCTAAAAACGTGTTAGTGCATAAAAATAAGCTAAACAAAACGAAAACAAAATCTAGCTAAAAAAAAAAAGAAACTACGAATTGGGTTGTCTCCCAACGAGCGCCTTAGTTAACGCCACGGCATGACGAATACAACATTACAATGGGTTGCCTCCCACGAAGCGCATGATTTAACGTCACGGCACAACCCAGGCAATCGAATTCAAGGTTCACTCAACATTTTTGGCTCTTGCAAATGAGTCACCGATACTACTTTTTCCTCATCCAAACACCAATTTTTACGGTGACATACCAATCAGAGTTTTGAATGCAGTGCAGTAGGCCCATAGCGCATCATCCAAATCGGGTAAAGATATTTTTTCTCAGGAATCCAATAAATTCCTTCGCATCATTTGTTGGAAGTGCCACGGCTTCTACCCATTTCGAGACATAGTCCACCGCTACAAGTATGTACTTGTTATTATATGAGCTGGCAAATGGTCCCATAAAATTGATTTCCCATACATCGAATACTTCCACCTCTTGAATTGGTTTCATGGGCATCTCATGTCGACGAGAGATATTCCCCGTCCGTTGGCACTCATCATAACTTTTCACCCAGAAGTGTGCATCTTTAAACAACGTCGGCCAATAAAAACCTGACTCCAAAACTTTAGCAGTTGTCCTTACTCCTCCAAAATGACCTCCATACGGGGAAGCATGACATGCCTATGAAACAGAAGATTGGTCTATCTCGGGAATGCATCTCCGGATCATGTTATCAAGACAAATCCTAAACAAATATGGTTCATCCCAGAAATACATGCAACAATCACGAAAGAACTTTTTCTTTTGCACAGAGGACAAGCATAAGGAACAATACCGCTTGCCAGGTAATTTGTAATATCCGCATACCATGGCGTTGCCTCAAGGCTCGTCGCTAAAAGTTGTTCATCTGGGAAAGTCTCCATGATCTCTTCCACCTCAACCTTCTTTTCCGCTCCTTCAAGCCTGGACAAATGATCAGCAACTTGGTTTTCTGTTCCCTTTTGGTCACAGATTTCCAAGTCGAACTCTTGTAGCATTAGCACCCATCAAATTAAGAGCGACTTTGACTCCTTTTTCTCAATTAGGTACATGAGGGTAGCATGGTCAGTATAAACAATTACCTTCGAGCCTATCAGGTATGACCTGAATTTATCAAATGCGAACACCATGACTAACATCTCTTTCTCTATCACTGTGTAATTCAGTTGGGCGCCGCTTAAGGTTCTACTTGCATAGTAGATCGGATGCATGGCTTTATATTTTCTCTGCCCAAGAACTGGTCCCACAGCATAGTTACTTGCATCACACATCAACTCAAAAGGTTATCCCCAGTCGGGTGCCACTATGATTGGTGCAGTCACCAGTCTCTTCTTTAACTCTTCAAATGCTACCCTGCAGTTATCAGAAAAAATGAAGGGGTGATCTTTTTCAAGCAATTTGCACAACGGGTTAGCAATTTTTGAGAAATCTTTTATAAACCGCCTGTAGAAGCTGGCATGGCCGAGGAAATTTCTTATGGCTTTAACAAAAGTGGGTGGTGGTAACTTCTCAATTTTATCAACTTTAGCACGGTCTACTTCAATACCCTTACTTGACACTAGATGTCCCAAGACTATACCTTCTTGTACCATGAAATGACGTTTTTCCCAGTTCAGTACCAAATTAGTCTCCACACACCTCTTCAATACTCTTTTCAAGTTCATTAGACAATCCTCGAATGAGTTCCCCACCACTGAGAAGTCATCCATGAAAACCTCTATTATTTCCTCTACCATATCTGTGAAAATGGCCATCATGCACCTTTGGAATGTGGCGGGTGTGTTACAGAGGCCAAACGACATTCTCCAAAAGGTAAAGATGCCATACGAATAGGTGAACGAAGTTTTCTCTCTATCCTCTGAAGCAATAGAGATCTGGTTATACCCCAAGTATCCATCCAGGAAGCAAAAATGGGACCTCCCCGCCTGTCTAGCATATGATCAATGAATGGCATCAGAAAATGGTCTTTTCAGGTGGCCTTGTTCAATCTTCTGTAGTCCATACAAATTCGCCATCCCGTGACTGTTCTTGTTGAGATCAGCTCGTTGTTCTCATTTTGCACCACAGTCATTCCACCTTTCTTTGGCACACACTGATCTGGGCTAACCCAGTTGCTGTCTACTTGATCACCTCCTTTTTCACTACTTCTTTCATATTGGGGTTCAACCTTCTTTGATGTTCTCTGGAAGGTTTGTTCGCCTCTTCCAGTAAAATCTTGTGCATACAGAAGGCTGGGCTGATCCCCTTAATATCTGCAATGGTCCACCCAATTGCAGTTTTGCACTCTATTAACACCTGCAAAAGTTGTTTTGCTTGCATATCTAACAAACCAGATGAGATAATAACAGGTAAAGTCGAGTTAGGTCCCAAGAAAGCATACCTGAGGTGAGATGGTAGCGGTTTCAATTCCAACTGTGGTGGCTCTTCGATCGATGGCTTAGCTGGAGGAGTCTTTCTCTCTTCCAAGTGTAAAGACTCGAATTCGAGCTCTCTTTTCCAGTACCCCTGGCCTTCAAGAGCTAACACCCACTCTACCAAGCCCTCACTATTTACCTCTTCTAAGTTCATGAGGCAGGCCGCAAGAGAATTTTTTATATTAAGTGCCTCATCATCTTCCTCTATGATCACATCCACAACTTCTATTAAAGAGCAATATGCAAACTCATTGGGTCGCTGTATAGACTTTTGCACATTAAATGTTATCTCTTCATCATTCAATCTCATCTTTAGCTCCCTAGTTTCACAATCAATTAGAGCTCTCCCAGTGGCCAAGAATGGCCTTCCCAAAATTATGGGAATCTCCTTGTCAACTCGGCAGTGCAGAATGACAAAATCTGCCGGAAACATAAACTTTGCAACCTGCACCAGTACATCATCAAGTATACCTGGTGGCCTCTTTACCATTCAGTCGGCTAGCTATAGTAACATGGACACGGGTCTTGCTCTTCCAATGCCTAACCTTTTATACATAGCCAAGGGTATCAAGTTTATGCTCGCCCCCAAATCACACAATGCTTTAGCAAAAGCATAGCTGCCTATTGTGCATGGGATTGTGAAACTTCCTGGGTCGGACAACTTCTTAGCTATGGGTCTCGTCACGACAACACTGCATGTCTGAGTTCATATAACAGTGGCCAAGTTTTGAAATTCGAACTTGCGAGACATCAACTCCTTCATCATTTTTTCATACCCAGGCATCTCCCTCAAGGCGTCAATAAATGGAATGTTCACCTGGATTTGCTTCAACATCTCCATGAATTTATTATATTGTTGATCCTTCTGATATTTGGCCAATCTCTGTGGGAAGGGTGTTGGAGGTCACTTCTTTCCTGTGACTTGAGTTTGATCCTGCTCGGGCACTATTTTTAATGCCTTCTCTTGCACTACCTCAGTCTCATTCTCAACCTCTTTTTCTTTGCTTGTTTCCTCTTGTGCATGTTATACCGTTACCTCTATTAACCCTATTGAATCATCTACTTCAATTGGTACTGGTACAAGTATCTCATTTGGTCGGCTTCCGCTAGCAATTTCTTGCTTTAGATCAAGATCTCTACCATTTCTTAGACTCACCGCCATAAGCTGCTTCGGGCCCTTCTCTTTTGGATTGACATGTGTGTCTGCAGGTAATGTCCCTTGGGGAGGATTATTCAGAGCCATTGATATCTGCCCTAATTTAATCTCAATGCCTTTTATCGCTGAGTCATGTGCTTCCACCATCTCTTGCATTTTTCCATTGGACCCAATCAGTTGTTGCAGCATTCCTTTAATTTCAGACAACCCATCATCTTGTCTCACTATCTGTTGTTGTTGAGGTTGTTGATAAGCTAGCTGCTGATTTTGCTGATTGTATCCCTGTTGCCTTTGGTAAGGCATAACTTGCCCCTGTGGTCGCATAGATCCAGGATTGTTGCTATTGTTGTACTGTTGTTGTGCTGGTCTATACTAATGATTCTGTTGCCCCCAATTCTGATCACCTTGCCTTTTTCCTCCATAGTTGGCCACATAGTTCATATTTTCTTAATAGTTCTGGTTGTCGCTTTCACTACTCCACGAGCATACATATGGTTGGTTAATACATGATGTACATAAGCCTCCATTAGTCGTGTCAACTATGTGTAATGACCCGGCCAGTCGTTTTGAGTATTACAACCATGTTTTCCAATTTACTGCTCAATTTGTGCTTTATAATTTTTATATGACTTGCCGGGGTAATTGGTTGACCGGATGTAGATTTATGTGTAACAACCCCAAAGAATTTTTGCTAAGGAAATTAAGATTTTGTGGTGCCGAGGTAGATCAATCAGCCGATGAGTAAAGGAAATTTTGGCAGAAAGATGCATTTCTGCGGTCCATTTTGCACCCGCAGAATCATTCAGCGGGCCGCATAATGGCCGCAGAATGGACAGAAGCTGGGCAGGTGAGGATGCAAACCTGCGGTCGATTATGCGACTGCATAACTACTTTGCAGTGAATTATGCGACCGCAGAACAAGTCTTTTTGGGTTGAATAATGAGCCGATGAGTAAAGGAAATTTTGGTAGAAAAATGCATTTCTGCGGTCCATTTTGCGGCCGCAGAATCACTCTGCGGGCCGCATAATGGACAGAAGCTAGGCAAGTGAGGGTGTAAATCTGCTGTCGATTATGTGACTGCAGAACTATTTTGCGGTGCATTATGCGACCACATAATAAGTCTTTTGGGGTTGAACAATAAGCCGATGTGTAAAGGAAATTTTGGCAGAAAGATGCATTTCTACGGTCTATTTTGCGGCCGCAGAATCACTCTGCGGGCCACATAATGGGCAAAAGCTGGGCAGGTGAGGGTGCAAATCTGCGGTCGATTATGCGACCGCAGAACCTTTTTGCTGTGCATTATGCGACCGCAGAACATGTCTGCGGGCCGCATAGTGATCGCATACCGGGGCAGAAGACGCCTAGTTCCGTAGGGCCTTTTTGCGACCCATTATGTGGGCCGCATATCAATTCGACGATCACATATGCTACCGCAGAGTGTGTTTCGAGGCTTCATTTTTCTGGTTTTATAATCCGACCCCATTCTTATAAAACACTATTGAGGGTCATTTTGAAGGGTTTCATCTGATATTTTAGAGAGAGGTTAGAGCATCTTAGAGAGAGAAAGTGAAGACCAAGCCATTTGTCCATCAATTCTTGTTCAAGGTTTGAAGATTTCACAAGGATATTGTTAGGGCTTCAAAGAGATAATAATTATTCCCCCAATTCTTCAATTTCGATTTTTGGGGTAAAAGATGGGAGATTAAGAGTATGATTCTTGGGGGCAAGAGTATCATTTATACATACACGTACCAATAAGGTTTGTGGAAAGATTATTGAGGTCAAATGGGTAAAGATTGGGTTGAAAATGGTAGAAATCTTCAAAGACTTTAATTGGAGATCTGAGGGTTGAGTTGATGTCGGAATTTGGTGAACTTTGTATGGTTGGACTCGTAGTTGAATGGACGTTCATATTTTGTAACTTTTGTTGGGTTCTGAGATATGGGCCCCACATGCGATCTTTGGAGTGAGATTTTGGATTTTGTGGGAAATATTAGTATTTTGATATGGAATTAATTCCTATAAATTGTTTGGACTGAATCAAATTTATTGTGGCTAAATTCGAGCCGTTCAGGAGTTGATATGCGCAGAATGGAATTTCTGGAGCATTATTTAGCTTGCTCGACATTGGATTCGTCTTGTTCGAGGTAAGTAACTCTTCGAATCTTGGAGCTGAGGGTATGAACCCTGAATATACGTATTATGTGAATTGTTTGAAGGTGACGTACATGCTAGGTGACAGGCGTGTGGGCGTGCACCATATAAATTGTGACGTAATTGTTTCCGTGGAATTTTTTACCCAGATAATCTTGGCATTTTCTATGCAGTTTTATATGTTGAAGAAATTTAGCTGAGAATCATATTAAAATCATGTTGAGGCTCTATGCCAGTATTATTGGGACCCACAGAAGTCATATTGCTATGAATTATTTGTTTTAAATTGAAAATTCATACTCAGTCATATTCATTTCATTGCATATCATATCTCAGTCTCTGTTGTTATTTATTGATACATTATATCATCATTTTCGGGCTATTTTCATGACATTGTGAGTCCATGAGAGAAAGACTGGAGAGATTGATGACTGAGGGAGGCCGAGGGCTCGACTGTGAGGATTGTTTTGGGATCGGGATGCACGCCGCAGCAGGCCATGTTGGCTTTATATATTATTATTATTATTGGCTTTATATATTATTATTATTATTATTATTATTATTATTATTATTATTATTATTATTATTATTATTATTATTATTGTTATTATTATTATTATTATTATTATTATTATTATTATTATTATTATTATTATTATTATTATTATTATTATTATTATTATTAATATTATGTGGATCAGGGTTGCCCGCCCACAACAGGCCTTATAGGCTTTATATAGCACGTGAGTTATTCGCGCAACACGTGAGTTGTCCGTGCGGATCCAGATATTTGTACTATAGCACGTGAGTTTTCCGTACAACACGTGAGTTGTCCATGAAGTTTATAGCGCTTGGGCTGAAGGAGCCCCTCCGGAGTCTGCACACACCCCCAGTAAGCGCGGTTGATATTATTGAGGGATGGTTCTTCCTGGACATGGATCTTGTCCGAAGTATTATATACTTGGAGATGGATCTTCTCCATAGGCTGGATTGGCCCTACTCGGTATTGAGTGACTAATGATCAGTTGATGTGTATATTCCGGGATGGATCTTCCTTATGCCGAATTGGCCATATACAGTAACGAGTGATTGAGCATGATGAGTGGAATGTGTGAGAAAGTGACATTGAGTACTCTGAGAGTGTGAGTCCATGAGTTCATCTCTGAGATACATTACATTGACATGCACACATGACATACAGGCATAGAGATATATTTTCCTCATGCTGTACGGTATCACGTCATTCATGACTTCTCACACATATTGGCATATGGGCATAGTGATGCATTTTTCACTGGATATCTGGAAAGAAAATGAAACATCTTATTTATTGTGGAAAGGATTTTTGGGGAAAATTATGGTTTTCAAACTTACCCATATTTTTGGCAACAACGGTAAACGATTTGCGTTTTTCACTGATATACTTGAAAGGCAGAACTATTTTTTTTTTTAGAAATCATGATTTTGTTGAGCATTTTATTTCTGAGTTATTTCTGGTATTACTTGTTTTATATTGTTATGAACTATTATTGGTTATGGAAATTGGACTCTGACCTTGGTACAAGCTCCTCACTACTTTCAACCTAAGGTTAGGTTTGTTACTTATTGAGTACATGGGGTCGGTTGTACTCATACTACACTTCTGCGCCTTGCGTGCAGATGTTGACTGTTGATGTTGCTGTGTTCGTTGGGAGTTGGGTCTGAAGATGTACCTGCATTCCGGTTGTTGCTTCCTCTTGTTCATGGTAGCCTTAGATTCATAAAACTCTATTTATGTACTTTTCGAACAGATGATGTATTTACTTCATACCAGCTTTGTATACTCCATTCTTAGAAGCTCATGATTTGTACTACCAGTTCTTAGGGAATGTATAAGATTAAGATTTTTCTTTACTTAAATTACTTCAATAATTGTTATTAGAATTGGATATTTGATAATTGGCTTACCTAGCGGGTTGGGTTAGGTGCCATCATGACTAGTCAGATTTTGGGTCGTGACAAAGTGGTGTCAGAGCTCTAGGTTCATAGGTTCTACAAGTCATGAGAAAGTATTCTATGAACGAGGTTCGAGATGTGTATTATGTGTTTTGGTGATGGGCCAGTCTGGAGGACTTGAGGCCAGGTTTAGACCGCATCTTAAGCTCGGTAGCTTCAGTTGTAACTTGTACATTTGGACTCATATCCGGTAATGTCCCTACGAGTGGTATTTGTGGCTCGATGCACGGTTAAATGGCTATATGATAAGTATGATGTAACTGCAAGATGTGTTAAGATGGTTTGAATATGACGAGAAGTGTTTCCTTGAAATGTAAAGGAGAGGCCATTCGGTGCTTAATTTTCGTTTTGATGTGACGTACAGTCTCGAGAATGAATGTTTTAAAGGATCTTTCACGTTGTTAAACTTTGGATTTGATGGCTTGGAAACAACCCTTGGCACGTTCGAGGACGAACGTATATTTAAGTGGGGGAGAATGTAACGACCCGGCCGGTCGTTTTGAGTATTAAAACCCTATTTCCCCATTTACTGCTCAATTTGTGCTTTACAGTTTTTATATGGTTTGCCGGGGTAATGGTTTGGGTCCGGTGAGATTTTGAAATGAATTGGAACATGGTTCCAAGGTTTAGAACTTAACTTGAAAAAGTTGACCAGATGTGGATTAATGTGTAACGACCCAGGAGAACTTTTGCTAAGGAAATTAAGGCTTTATGGTGCCGAATCACTCTGCGGTCTATTTTGCAAGCACAGAATCACTCTATGGGCTGCATAATGGGCGGAAGCAGGGCATGTGAGGGTGCAAATCTGCGGTCGATTATACGACCGCAGAACAAGTCTTTTTGGGTTGAACAATAAGCCGATGAGTAAAGGAAATTTTGGCAGCAAGATGCATTTATGCGGTCCATTTTGCGGCCGCAGAATTACTCTGCAGGCCGCATGATAGCCGTAGAATGGGCAGAAGCAGGGCAGGTATGGGTGCAAATCTGCGGTCGATTATGCGACCACAGAACTATTTTTCGGTGCATTATGCGATCGCAGAACGAGTCTTTTGGGGTTGAACAATGAGCCGATAAGTAAAGGAAATTTTGGCAGAAAGATGCATTTCTGTGGTCTATTTTGCGGCCGCAAAATCAATCAGCGGGCCGCATAATGGGCAGAAGCTAGGCAGGTTAAGGTGCAAATATGCGGTCGATTATGCGACAACAAAACTGTTTTGCGGTACATTATGCGACCGCAGAACTAGTCTTTTTGGGTTGAACAATGAGCCGATGAGTAAAGGAAATTTTGGCATAAATATGCATTTTTACGGTCCATTTTGCTGCCACAGAATCACTCTATGGGATGCATAATGGCCATAGAATGGGCAGAAGCTGGGTAGGTGAGGGCGCAAATCTGCGGTCGATTATGCGACCGCAGAAATATTTTGCGGTGCATTATGCGATCGCATAACAAGTCTTTTTGGGTTGAACAATGAGCCGATAAGTAAAGGACACTTTGGCATAAATATGCATTTTTGCAGTCCATTTTGCGGCCGCGGAATCACTCTGCGGGCCGCATACTACCCGTAGAATGGGCAGAAGCTCGGTAGGTGAGAGTGCAAATCTGCGGTCGATTATGCGACCGCTAAACTGTTTTGCGATGCATTATGCGACCGCAGAACAAGTCTTTTGGGTTGAACAATGAGCCGATGAGTAAAGAAAATTTTGGCAGAAAGATGTATTTCTACGGTCCATTTTGCGGCCGCAAAATCACTATGCGGGCCGCATAATTGGTAAAAGCTGGGCAGGTGAGGGTGTAAATCTATGGTAGATTATGTGACCGTAGACTTCTTTTGCGTTGCATTATGTGACCGTAGAATAAGTGTTTTTGGGTTGAACAATGAGCCGATGAGTAAAGGAAATTTTGGCATAAATATGCATTTTTGCGGTCCATTTTGCGGCCGCAGAATCACTCTGCAGGCCACATACTAGCCGCAGAATGGGCAGAAGCTGGGCAGGTGTGTGTGCAAATCTGCGGTCGATTATGCGACCGCAGAAATATTTTGCGGTGCATTATGCGATCGCATAACAAGTCTTTTTGGGTTGAACAATGAGCCGATAAGTAAAGAAAATTTTTGGCATAAATATGCATTTTTGCGGTCCATTTTGCGGCTGCGGAATCACTCTACGGGCCGCATACTAGCCGTAGAATGGGCAGAAGCTGGGCAGGTGAGGGTACAAATCTGCGGTCGATTATGCGACCGCAGAACTGTTTTGCGGTGCATTATACGACCGCAGAACAAGTCTTTTTGGGTTGAACAATGAGCCGATGAGTAAAGAAAATTTTGGCAGAAAGATGCATTTCTGTTGTCCATTTTGCGGTCGCAAAATTACTCTGCGGGATGCATAACTGCCGTAGAATGGGCAGAAGCTGGGCAGGTGTAGGTGCAAATCTGCGGTTGATTATGCGACCACAGAAATATTTTGCGGTGCATTATGCTATCGCAGAACAAGTCTTTTTGGGTTGAATAATGAGCCGATGAGTAAAGGAAACTTTGGCAGAAAGATGCATTTCTGCGGTCCATTTTGCGGCCGCAGAATCACTTTGTGGGATGCATAATGGCCGTAGAATGGGCAAAAGCTGGACAGGTGTGGGTGCAAATCTGTGGTCGATTATGCGACCGCAAAAATATTTGCGGTGCATTATGCGATCGAAGAACAAGTCTTTTTGGGTTGAACAATGAGCCGATGAGTAAAGGAAATTTTGGCAGAAAGATGCATTTTTGCGGTCCATGGCCGCAGAATGGCAGAAGCTAGGTAGGTGAGGGTGCAAATCTGCGGTCGATTATGCGACCACAAAACTAATTTGCGGTGCATTATGCGACCGCAGAACAACTCTTTTTAGGTTGAACAATGAGTCGATGAGTAAAAGAAGTTTTGGCAGAAAGATGCTTTTTTGCGGTCCATTTTGCGACCGTTAAATCACTCTGCGGGCCGCATAATGGGCTGAAGCTGGGCAGGTGAGGGTGCAAATCTGCGGTCGATTATGCGACCGCTGAACTATATTGCGATACATTATGCGACCACAAAACAAGTATTTTTTGGTTGAACAACGAGCCTATGTGTAAAGGAAATTTTGGCAGAAAGATGCATTTATGCGGTCCATTTTGCGGCCGTAGAATCACTCTGCGGGCTGCATATTGGGCAGAAGCTGGGCAGGTGAGGGTGCAAATCTACGGTCGATTATTTGACCGCAAAACCGTTTTACGGTGCTTTATGCGACCGTGGAATAAGTATTTTGGGTTGAACAATGAGCCGATGCGTAAAGGAAATGTTTGCATAAATATGCATTTTTGCGGTCCATTTTGCGGCCGCAGAATCACTCTGCAGGCCGCATACTAGCCGCAGAATGGGCAGAAGCTGGGCAGGTGAGGGTGCAAATCTGCGGTCGATTATGCGACCGTAAAACTGTTTTGCGGTGCATTATGCGACCGTAGAACAAGTCTTTTTTGGTTGAACAATGAGCCGATGAGTAAAGGAAATTTTGGCAGAAAGATGCATTTCTGCGGCCATTATGCGGCCCGTAGAGTGATTCTGCGGGCCGCAGAATGGGCAGAAGCTGGGCAGGTGAGGGTGCAAATCTGCGGTCGATTATTGCCCGCAGAACTATTTTGCGGTGCATTATGTGATCGCAGTACAAGTCATTATGGATTGAACAATGAGCCAATAAGTAAAGGAAATTTCGGCATAAATAAGCATTTTTGCGGTCCATTTTGCGGTCGCGGAATCACTCTGCGGGTCGCATACTAGCCGTAGAATGGGCAGAAGCTGGGCAGGTGAGGGTGCAAATCTGCAGTCGATTATGCGACCGCAGAACTATTTTGCGGTCCATTATGCGATCGCATAACAAGTCTTTTTGGGTTGAACAATGAGCCGATGAGTAAAGGAAATTTTGGCAGAAAGATGCATTTCTCCGGTTCATTTTGCGGCCGCATAATCACTATACGGGATGCATAATTGCCGTAGAATGGGCAGAAGCTGGGCAGGTGTGGGTGCAAATATGCGGTCGATAATGGGACCGCAGAAATATTTTGCAGTGCATTATGCGATCGCAGAACAAGTCTTTTTGGGTTGAACAATGAGCCGATAAGTAAAGGAAATTTTTGAATAAATAAGCATTTTTGCGGTCCATTTTGCGGCCGCGAATTCACTCTGCGGGCCGCATAATGGGCAGAAGCTGGGCAGGTGAGGGTTCAAATCTGCGGTCGATTATGCGACCGCTAAACTATTTTGCGGTGTATTATGCGACCCAGAACAAGTCTTTTTGGGTTGAACAATGAGCCGGTGAGTAAAGGAAATTTTGGCAGAAAGATATATTTCTATGGTCCATTTTGCGACCGCATATCACTCTGCAGGCCGCATAATGGGCAGAAGCTGGGCAAGTGAGGGTGCAAATCTACGGTAGATTATGCGACCGCAGAATTCTTTTGCGTTGCATTATGCGACCACAAAATAAGTATTTTGGGTTGAACAATGAGCCGATGAGTAAAGGAAATTTTGGCATAAATTTGCATTTTTGCGGCCGCGGAATCACTCTGCAGGCCACATACTAGCCGCAGAATGGGCAGAAGCTGGGCAGGTGAGGGTGAAAATCTGCGATCGATTATGCGACCGCAAAACTATTTTGCGGTGCATTATGCGACCGCAGAACAAGTCTTTTTGGGTTGAACAATGAACCGATGAGTAAAGGATATTTTGGCAGAAAGATGCATTTCTGCGGTCCATTTTGCGGCCGCAGAATCACTCTGCGGGATGCATAATGGCCGTAGAATGGGCAGAAGTTGGGCAAGTGTGGGTGTAAATCTGCGGTCGATTATGCGACCGAAGAAATATTTTGCGGTGCATTATGCGATCGCATAACAAGTCTTTTTGGGTTGAACAATGAGCCGATAGGTAAAGGAAATTTAGGCATAAATATGCATTTTCGCGGTCCATTTTGCGGCCGCGGAATCACTCTGTGGGCCGCATACTAGCCGTAGAATGGGTAGAAGCTAGGCAGGTGAGGGTGCAAATCTGCGGTCGATTATGCGATCGCAGAACTATTTTACGGTGCATTATGTGACCACAGAACATGTCTTTTTGGGTTGAACAGTGAGCCGATGAGTCAATTAAATTTTGGAATAAATATGCATTTTTGCGGTCTATTTTGTGGCCGTGGAATCACTCTACGGGCCGCATAATGGCCGTAGAATGGGCAGAAGCTGGGTAGGTATGGGTGTAAATCTGCGGTCGATTATGCGACCACAGAAATATTTTGCGGTGCATTATGTGATCGCAGAACAAGTCTTTTTGGGTTGAACAATGAGCTGATGAGTAAAGGAAATTTTGGCAGAAAGATATATTTTTGCGGACCATTTTGCGGTCGCAGAATCACTTTGCGGGATGCATAATGGCCGTGAAATGGGCAGAAGCTGGGAAGGTGTGGGTGCAAATCTGCGGTCGATTATGCGACCGCAGAAATATTTTGTGGTGCATTATCTGATCGCAGAACAAGTCTTTTTTTGTTGAACAATAAGCCGATGAGTAAAGGAAATTCTGGCATAAATATGCATTTTTGCGGTCCATTTTGCGGCCGCGGAATCACACTGCGGGCCGCATACTAGCCGCAGAATGGGCAGAAGATGGGCAGGTGAGGGTGCAAATCTACGGTCGATTATGCGACCGTAAAAATGTTTTGCGGTGCATTATGCGATCATAGAACAAGTCTTTTGGGGTTGAACAATGAGCCGATGAGTAAAGGAATTTTTGGCAGAAAGATGCATTTCTGCGGCCATTATGCGGCCCGCAGAGTGATTCTGCGGGCCGTATAATGGCCGCAGAAGGGGCAAAAGCTGGGCAGGTGAGGGTGCAAATCTGCGATCGATTATTGACCGCAGAACTATTTTGCGGTGCATTATGCGATCGCAGTACAAGTCTTTTTGGATTTAACAATGAGCCGATGAGTAAAAGAAATTTTTGCATAAATATGCATTTTTGCGGTGCATTTTGCGGCCACGGAATCACTCTACGGGCCGCATACTAGCTGTAGAATGGGCAGAAGCTGGGCAGGTGAGGGTGCAAATCTGCGGTCGATCATGCGACCGCAGAACTGTTTTGGGGTGCATTATGCGACCGCAGAATACGTCTTTTTGGGTTGAACAGTGAGCCGATGAGTCAAGGAAAGTTTTGCAGAAAGATGCATTACTGCAGCCATTATGCGGCCCGCAGAGTGATTCTGCGGGCCACATAACAGCCGAAAAACGGGCAGAAGCTGGGCAAGTGAGGGTGCAAATCTGCGGTCGATTATTGACCGCAGAACTATTTTGCGGTGCATTATGCGATCGCAGAACAAGTCTTTTTGGGTTAAACAATGAGCCGATGAGTAAAGGAAATTTTGGCATAAATTTGCATTTTTGTGGTCCATTTTGCGGTCGCGGAATCACTCTGCGGGCCGCATACTAGCCGTAGAATGGGCAGAAGCTGGGCAGGTGAAGGTGCTAATCTGCGGTCGATTATGCGACCGCAGAACTGTTTTGGGGTGCATTATGCGACCATAGAACAAGTCTTTTTGGGTTGAACAATGAGCCGATAAGTAAAGGACATTTTGGCATAAATATGCATTTTTGCGGTCCATTATGCTACTGCGAAATCACTCTGCGGGCCGCATACTAGCCGTAGAATGGGCAGAAGCTGGGCAGGTGAGGGTACAATTCTGCGGTCGATTATGCGAGCGTAGAAATATTTTGCGGTGCATTATGCGACCGCAGAACATGTCCTTTTGGGTTGAACAATGAGCCGATGAGTAAAGTAAATTTTGGCAGAAAGATGAATTTCTGCGGTCCATTTTGCAGCCGCAAAATCATTCTCCGGGATGCATAATGGCTATAGAATGGGTAGAAGTTGGGCAGGTGAGGGTGCAAATCTGTGGTCGATTATGCGACCGCAGAAATATTTTACGGTGCATTATCCGATCGCAGAAAATGTCTTTTTGGGTTGAACAATGAGCCGATAAGTAAAGGAAATTTTGGCATAAATATTTATTTTTGCGGCCGCAAAATCACTCTGCGGGTCGCATACTGGCCGTAGAATGGGCAGAAGCTGGGCAGGAGAGGGTGCAAATCTGTTGTTAATTATGCGACGGCAGAAATATTTTGCGGTGCATTATGCGATCGCATAACAAGTCTTTCTAGGTTGAAAAATGAGCCGATAAGTAAAGGAAAGTTTGGCATAAATATGCATTTTTGCGGTCCATTTTGCGGCCGCGGAATCACTCTGCGGGCCGCATACTAGCCGTAGAATGGGCAGAAGCTGGGCAGGTGAGGGTGCAAATCTACGGTCCATTATGCACCGTACAACTGTTTTGCGGTGCATTATGCGACCGTAGAACAAGTCTTTTTGGGTTGAACAATGAGCCGATGAGTAAAGGCAATTTTGGCATAAATATGCATTTTTGCGGTCCATTTTGCGGCAGCAGAATCACTCTACGGGAAGCATAATGGTCATAGAATGGGCAGAAGCTAGGCAGATGTGGGTGCAAATCTTTGGTCGATTATGCGACCGCAGAAATATTTTACGGTGCATTATGCGATCGCATAATGAGCAGGTAAGTAAAGGAAATTTTAGAATAAATATGCATTTTTGCGGTCCATTTTGCGGCCACGGAATCACTCTGCGGGCCGCAAGCTGTAGAATGGGCAGAAGCTGGGCAGGTGAGGGTGCAAATCTGCGGTCGATTATGCGACCGCAGAACTATTTTGGGGTGCATTATGCGACCGCACAACACGTCTTTTTGGGTTGAACAGTGAGCCGATGAGTCAAGATAATTTTGGTAGAAAGATGCATTTCTACGGCCATTATGCGGCCCGTAGAGTAATTCTGCGGGACGCATAATTGCCGAAGAACGGGCAGAAGCTGGGTAGGTGAGGGTGCAAATCTGCGGTCGATTATTGACCGCAGAACTATTTTACGGTGCATTATGCGATCGCAAAACAAGTCTTTTTGGGTTGAACAATGAGCCAATGAGTAAAGGAAATTTTGGCATTAATATGCATTTTTGCGGTGCATTTTGCGGCCGCGGAATCACTCTGCGGGCCGCACACTAGCCGTAGAATGGGCAAAAGCTGGGCAGGTGAGGGTGCTAATCTGCGATCGATTAAGCGACCGCAAAAATCTTTTGCGGTGCATTATGCGACCATAGAACAAGTCTTTTTGGGTTGAACAATGAGCCGATAAGTAAAGGATATTTTGGAATAAATATGCATTTTTGCGGTCCATTTTGCGACTGCGGAATCACTCTGCGGGCCGCATACTAGCCGTAGAATGGGCAGAAGCTGGGCAGGTGAGGGTGCAATTCTGCGGTCGATTATGCGATCGTAAAAATATTTTACGGTGCATTATGCGACCGCAGAATAAGTCCTTTTGGGTTGAACAAAGAGCCGATAAGTAAAGTAAATTTTGGCAGAAAGATGTATCTCTGCGGTCCATTTTGCGGCCGCAAAATCACTCTCCGTGATGCATAATGGCTATAGAATGGGTAGAAGTTGGGCAGGTGAGGGTGCAAATCTGCGGTCGATTATGCGACCGCAGAAATATTATGCGGTGCATTATCCGATCGCAGAAAATGTCTTTTTGGGTTGAACAATGAGCCGATAAGTAAAGGAAATTTTGGCATAAATATGCATTTTTGCGGCCGCGAAATCACTCTGCGAGTCGCATACTGGCTGTAGAATGGGCAGAAGCTGGGCAGGTGAGGGTGCAAATCTGCTGTTGATTATGCGACGGCAGATATATTTTGCGGTGCATTATGCGATCGCATAACAAGTCTTTCTGGGTTGAAAAATGAGCCGATAAGTAAAGGAAATTTTGGCATAAATATGCATTTTTGCGGTCTATTTTGCGGCCGCGGAATCACTATGCGGGCCGTATACTAGCCGTAGAATGGGCAGAAGCTGGGCAGGTGACGGTGCAAATCTGCGGTCGATTATGCACCGCAGAATTATTTTGCGGTGCATTATGCGACTGAAGAACAAATCTTTTTGGGTTGAACAATGAGCCGATGAGTAAAGGAAATTTTGGCATAAATATGCATTTTAGCGGTCCATTTTGCTGTCGCAGAATCACTCTGTGGGATGCATAATGGCCGTAGAATGGGCAGAAGCTGGGCAGGTGAGGGTGAAAATCTGCAGTCGATTATGCGACCGCAGAAATATTTTACGGTGCATTATGCGATCGCATAACAAGTCTTTTTGGGTTGAACAATGAGCCGATAAGTAAAGGACATTTTGGCATAAATATGCATTTTTGCGGTCCATTTTGCGGCCGCGGAATCACTCTGCGGGCCGCATACTACCCGTAGAATGGGCAGAAGCTGGGCAGGTGTGGGTGCAAATCTGCGGTTGATTATGCGACCACAAAAATATTTTACGGTGTATTATGCGATCACAGAACAAGTCTTTTTGGTTTGAACAATGAGCCGATAAGTAAAGGAAATTTTGGCACAAGCCGATGAGTAAAGGAATTTTTGGCAGAAAGATGCATTTCTGCGGCCATTATGCGGCCCGCAGAGTGATTCTGCGGGCCGTATAATGGCCGCAGAAGGGGCAAAAGCTGGGCAGGTGAGGGTGCAAATCTGCGATCGATTATTGACCGCAGAACTATTTTGCGGTGCATTATGCGATCGCAGTACAAGTCTTTTTGGATTTAACAATGAGCCGATGAGTAAAAGAAATTTTTGCATAAATATGCATTTTTGCGGTGCATTTTGCGGCCACGGAATCACTCTACGGGCCGCATACTAGCTGTAGAATGGGCAGAAGCTGGGCAGGTGAGGGTGCAAATCTGCGGTCGATCATGCGACCGCAGAACTGTTTTGGGGTGCATTATGCGACCGCAGAACACGTCTTTTTGGGTTGAACAGTGAGCCGATGAGTCAAGGAAAGTTTTGCAGAAAGATGCATTACTGCGGCCATTATGCGGCCCGCAGAGTGATTCTGCGGGCCACATAACAGCCGAAGAACGGGCAGAAGCTGGGCAAGTGAGGGTGCAAATCTGCGGTCGATTATTGACCGCAGAACTATTTTGCGGTGCATTATGCGATCGCAGAACAAGTCTTTTTGGGTTAAACAATGAGCCGATGAGTAAAGGAAATTTTGGCATAAATTTGCATTTTTGTGGTCCATTTTGCGGTCGCGGAATCACTCTGCGGGCCGCATACTAGCCGTAGAATGGGCAGAAGCTGGGCAGGTGAAGGTGCTAATCTGCGGTCGATTATGCGACCGCAGAACTGTTTTGGGGTGCATTATGCGACCATAGAACAAGTCTTTTTGGGTTGAACAATGAGCCGATAAGTAAAGGACATTTTGGCATAAATATGCATTTTTGCGGTCCATTATGCTACTGCGAAATCACTCTGCGGGCCGCATACTAGCCGTAGAATGGGCAGAAGCTGGGCAGGTGAGGGTACAATTCTGCGGTCGATTATGCGAGCGTAGAAATATTTTGCGGTGCATTATGCGACCGCAGAACATGTCCTTTTGGGTTGAACAATGAGCCGATGAGTAAAGTAAATTTTGGCAGAAAGATGAATTTCTGCGGTCCATTTTGCAGCCGCAAAATCATTCTCCGGGATGCATAATGGCTATAGAATGGGTAGAAGTTGGGCAGGTGAGGGTGCAAATCTGTGGTCGATTATGCGACCGCAGAAATATTTTACGGTGCATTATCCGATCGCAGAAAATGTCTTTTTGGGTTGAACAATGAGCCGATAAGTAAAGGAAATTTTGGCATAAATATTTATTTTTGCGGCCGCAAAATCACTCTGCGGGTCGCATACTGGCCGTAGAATGGGCAGAAGCTGGGCAGGAGAGGGTGCAAATCTGTTGTTAATTATGCGACGGCAGAAATATTTTGCGGTGCATTATGCGATCGCATAACAAGTCTTTCTAGGTTGAAAAATGAGCCGATAAGTAAAGGAAAGTTTGGCATAAATATGCATTTTTGCGGTCCATTTTGCGGCCGCGGAATCACTCTGCGGGCCGCATACTAGCCGTAGAATGGGCAGAAGCTGGGCAGGTGAGGGTGAAAATCTACGGTCCATTATGCACCGTACAACTGTTTTGCGGTGCATTATGCGACCGTAGAACAAGTCTTTTTGGGTTGAACAATGAGCCGATGAGTAAAGGCAATTTTGGCATAAATATGCATTTTTGCGGTCCATTTTGCGGCAGCAGAATCACTCTACGGGAAGCATAATGGTCATAGAATGGGCAGAAGCTAGGCAGATATGGGTGCAAATCTTTGGTCGATTATGCGACCGCAGAAATATTTTACGGTGCATTATGCGATCGCATAATGAGCAGGTAAGTAAAGGAAATTTTAGAATAAATATGCATTTTTGCGGTCCATTTTGCGGCCACGGAATCACTCTGCGGGCCGCAAGCTGTAGAATGGGCAGAAGCTGGGCAGGTGAGGGTGCAAATCTGCGGTCGATTATGCGACCGCAGAACTATTTTGGGGTGCATTATGCGACCACACAACACGTCTTTTTGGGTTGAACAGTGAGCCGATGAGTCAAGATAATTTTGGTAGAAAGATGCATTTCTACGGCCATTATGCGGCCCGTAGAGTAATTCTGCGGGACGCATAATTGCCGAAGAACGGGCAGAAGCTGGGTAGGTGAGGGTGCAAATCTGCGGTCGATTATTGACCGCAGAACTATTTTACGGTGCATTATGCGATCGCAAAACAAGTCTTTTTGGGTTGAACAATGAGCCAATGAGTAAAGGAAATTTTGGCATTAATATGCATTTTTGCGGTGCATTTTGCGGCCGCGGAATCACTCTGTGGGCCGCACACTAGCCGTAGAATGGGCAAAAGCTGGGCAGGTGAGGGTGCTAATCTGCGATCGATTAAGCGACCGCAAAAATCTTTTGCGGTGCATTATGCGACCATAGAACAAGTCTTTTTGGGTTGAACAATGAGCCGATAAGTAAAGGATATTTTGGAATAAATATGCATTTTTGCGGTCCATTTTGCGACTGCGGAATCACTCTGCGGGCCGCATACTAGCCGTAGAATGGGCAGAAGCTGGGCAGGTGAGGGTGCAATTCTGCGGTCGATTATGCGATCGTAGAAATATTTTACGGTGCATTATGCGACCGCAGAATAAGTCCTTTTGGGTTGAACAAAGAGCCGATAAGTAAAGTAAATTTTGGCAGAAAGATGTATCTCTGCGGTCCATTTTGCGGCCGCAAAATCACTCTCCGTGATGCATAATGGCTATAGAATGGGTAGAAGTTGGGCAGGTGAGGGTGCAAATCTGCGGTCGATTATGCGACCGCAGAAATATTATGCGGTGCATTATCCGATCGCAGAAAATGTCTTTTTGGGTTGAACAATGAGCCGATAAGTAAAGGAAATTTTGGCATAAATATGCATTTTTGCGGCCGCGAAATCACTCTGCGAGTCGCATACTGGCTGTAGAATGGGCAGAAGCTGGGCAGGTGAGGGTGCAAATCTGCTGTTGATTATGCGACGGCAGATATATTTTGCGGTGCATTATGCGATCGCATAACAAGTCTTTCTGGGTTGAAAAATGAGCCGATAAGTAAAGGAAATTTTGGCATAAATATGCATTTTTGCGGTCTATTTTGCGGCCGCGGAATCACTATGCGGGCCGTATACTAGCCGTAGAATGGGCAGAAGCTGGGCAGGTGACGGTGCAAATCTGCGGTCGATTATGCACCGCAGAATTATTTTGCGGTGCATTATGCGACTGAAGAACAAATCTTTTTGGGTTGAACAATGAGCCGATGAGTAAAGGAAATTTTGGCATAAATATGCATTTTAGCGGTCCATTTTGCTGTCGCAGAATCACTCTGTGGGATGCATAATGGCCGTAGAATGGGCAGAAGCTGGGCAGGTGAGGGTGAAAATCTGCAGTCGATTATGCGACCGCAGAAATATTTTACGGTGCATTATGCGATCGCATAACAAGTCTTTTTGGGTTGAACAATGAGCCGATAAGTAAAGGACATTTTGGCATAAATATGCATTTTTGCGGTCCATTTTGCGGCCGCGGAATCACTCTGCGGGCCGCATACTACCCGTAGAATGGGCAGAAGCTGGGCAGGTGTGGGTGCAAATCTGCGGTTGATTATGCGACCACAAAAATATTTTACGGTGTATTATGCGATCACAGAACAAGTCTTTTTGGTTTGAACAATGAGCCGATAAGTAAAGGAAATTTTGGCACAAGCCGATGAGTAAAGGAATTTTTGGCAGAAAGATGCATTTCTGCGGCCATTATGCGGCCCGCAGAGTGATTCTGCGGGCCGTATAATGGCCGCAGAAGGGGCAAAAGCTGGGCAGGTGAGGGTGCAAATCTGCGATCGATTATTGACCGCAGAACTATTTTGCGGTGCATTATGCGATCGCAGTACAAGTCTTTTTGGATTTAACAATGAGCCGATGAGTAAAAGAAATTTTTGCATAAATATGCATTTTTGCGGTGCATTTTGCGGCCACGGAATCACTCTACGGGCCGCATACTAGCTGTAGAATGGGCAGAAGCTGGGCAGGTGAGGGTGCAAATCTGCGGTCGATCATGCGACCGCAGAACTGTTTTGGGGTGCATTATGCGACCGCAGAACACGTCTTTTTGGGTTGAACAGTGAGCCGATGAGTCAAGGAAAGTTTTGCAGAAAGATGCATTACTGCGGCCATTATGCGGCCCGCAGAGTGATTCTGCGGGCCACATAACAGCCGAAGAACGGGCAGAAGCTGGGCAAGTGAGGGTGCAAATCTGCGGTCGATTATTGACCGCAGAACTATTTTGCGGTGCATTATGCGATCGCAGAACAAGTCTTTTTGGGTTAAACAATGAGCCGATGAGTAAAGGAAATTTTGGCATAAATTTGCATTTTTGTGGTCCATTTTGCGGTCGCGGAATCACTCTGCGGGCCGCATACTAGCCGTAGAATGGGCAGAAGCTGGGCAGGTGAAGGTGCTAATCTGCGGTCGATTATGCGACCGCAGAACTGTTTTGGGGTGCATTATGCGACCATAGAACAAGTCTTTTTGGGTTGAACAATGAGCCGATAAGTAAAGGACATTTTGGCATAAATATGCATTTTTGCGGTCCATTATGCTACTGCGAAATCACTCTGCGGGCCGCATACTAGCCGTAGAATGGGCAGAAGCTGGGCAGGTGAGGGTACAATTCTGCGGTCGATTATGCGAGCGTAGAAATATTTTGCGGTGCATTATGCGACCGCAGAACATGTCCTTTTGGGTTGAACAATGAGCCGATGAGTAAAGTAAATTTTGGCAGAAAGATGAATTTCTGCGGTCCATTTTGCAGCCGCAAAATCATTCTCCGGGATGCATAATGGCTATAGAATGGGTAGAAGTTGGGCAGGTGAGGGTGCAAATCTGTGGTCGATTATGCGACCGCAGAAATATTTTACGGTGCATTATCCGATCGCAGAAAATGTCTTTTTGGGTTGAACAATGAGCCGATAAGTAAAGGAAATTTTGGCATAAATATTTATTTTTGCGGCCGCAAAATCACTCTGCGGGTCGCATACTGGCCGTAGAATGGGCAGAAGCTGGGCAGGAGAGGGTGCAAATCTGTTGTTAATTATGCGACGGCAGAAATATTTTGCGGTGCATTATGCGATCGCATAACAAGTCTTTCTAGGTTGAAAAATGAGCCGATAAGTAAAGGAAAGTTTGGCATAAATATGCATTTTTGCGGTCCATTTTGCGGCCGCGGAATCACTCTGCGGGCCGCATACTAGCCGTAGAATGGGCAGAAGCTGGGCAGGTGAGGGTGCAAATCTGCGGTCCATTATGCACCGTACAACTGTTTTGCGGTGCATTATGCGACCGTAGAACAAGTCTTTTTGGGTTGAACAATGAGCCGATGAGTAAAGGCAATTTTGGCATAAATATGCATTTTTGCGGTCCATTTTGCGGCAGCAGAATCACTCTACGGGAAGCATAATGGTCATAGAATGGGCAGAAGCTAGGCAGATGTGGGTGCAAATCTTTGGTCGATTATGCGACCGCAGAAATATTTTACGGTGCATTATGCGATCGCATAATGAGCAGGTAAGTAAAGGAAATTTTGGAATAAATATGCATTTTTGCGGTCCATTTTGCGGCCACGGAATCACTCTGCGGGCCGCAAGCTGTAGAATGGGCAGAAGCTGGGCAGGTGAGGGTGCAAATCTACGGTCGATTATGCGACCGCAGAACTATTTTGGGGTGCATTATGCGACCGCACAACACGTCTTTTTGGGTTGAACAGTGAGCCGATGAGTCAAGATAATTTTGGTAGAAAGATGCATTTCTACGGCCATTATGCGGCCCGTAGAGTAATTCTGCGGGACGCATAATTGCCGAAGAACGGGCAGAAGCTGGGTAGGTGAGGGTGCAAATCTGCGGTCGATTATTGACCGCAGAACTATTTTACGGTGCATTATGCGATCGCAAAACAAGTCTTTTTGGGTTGAACAATGAGCCAATGAGTAAAGGAAATTTTGGCATTAATATGCATTTTTGCGGTGCATTTTGCGGCCGCGGAATCACTCTGCGGGCCGCACACTAGCCGTAGAATGGGCAAAAGCTGGGCAGGTGAGTGTGCTAATCTGCGATCGATTAAGCGACCGCAAAAATCTTTTGCGGTGCATTATGCGACCATAGAACAAGTCTTTTTGGGTTGAACAATGAGCCGATAAGTAAAGGATATTTTGGAATAAATATGCATTTTTGCGGTCCATTTTGCGACTGCGGAATCACTCTGCGGGCCGCATACTAGCCGTAGAATGGGCAGAAGCTGGGCAGGTGAGGGTGCAATTCTGCGGTCGATTATGCGATCGTAGAAATATTTTACGGTGCATTATGCGACCGCAGAATAAGTCCTTTTGGGTTGAACAAAGAGCCGATAAGTAAAGTAAATTTTGGCAGAAAGATGTATCTCTGCGGTCCATTTTGCGGCCGCAAAATCACTCTCCGTGATGCATAATGGCTATAGAATGGGTAGAAGTTGGGCAGGTGAGGGTGCAAATCTGCGGTCGATTATGCGACCGCAGAAATATTATGCGGTGCATTATCCGATCGCATAAAATGTCTTTTTGGGTTGAACAATGAGCCGATAAGTAAAGGAAATTTTGGCATAAATATGCATTTTTGCGGCCGCGAAATCACTCTGCGAGTCGCATACTGGCTGTAGAATGGGCAGAAGCTGGGCAGGTGAGGGTGCAAATCTGCTGTTGATTATGCGACGGCAGATATATTTTGCGGTGCATTATGCGATCGCATAACAAGTCTTTCTGGGTTGAAAAATGAGCCGATAAGTAAAGGAAATTTTGGCATAAATATGCATTTTTGCGGTCTATTTTGCGGCCGCGGAATCACTCTGCGGGCCGTATACTAGCCGTAGAATGGGCAGAAGCTGGGCAGGTGACGGTGCAAATCTGCGGTCGATTATGCACCGCAGAATTATTTTGCGGTGCATTATGCGACTGAAGAACAAATCTTTTTGGGTTGAACAATGAGCCGATGAGTAAAGGAAATTTTGGCATAAATATGCATTTTAGCGGTCCATTTTGCTGTCGTAGAATCACTCTGTGGGATGCATAATGGCCGTAGAATGGGCAGAAGCTGGGCAGGTGAGGGTGAAAATCTGCAGTCGATTATGCGACCGCAAAAATATTTTACGGTGCATTATGCGATCGCATAACAAGTCTTTTTGGGTTGAACAATGAGCCGATAAGTAAAGGACATTTTGGCATAAATATGCATTTTTGCGGTCCATTTTGCGGCCGCGGAATCACTCTGCGGGCCGCATACTACCCGTAGAATGGGCAGAAGCTGGGCAGGTGTGGGTGCAAATCTGCGGTTGATTATGCGACCACATAAATATTTTACGGTGTATTATGCGATCACAGAACAAGTCTTTTTGGTTTGAACAATGAGCCGATAAGTAAAGGAAATTTTGGCACAAATATGTCTTTTTGGGTTGAACAATGAGCCGATAAGTAAAGAAAATTTTGGCATAAATATGTATTTTTGCGGTCCATTTTGCGGTCGCCAAATCACTCTGCGGGTCGCATACTAGCCGTAGAATGGGTAGAAGCGGGGCAGGTGAGGGTGCAAATCTGCGGTCGATTATGTGACCACAGAACTATTTTGCGGTGCATTATGCGACCGCAGAACAAGTCTTTTTAGGTTGAACAATGAGCCGATGAGTAAAGGAAATTTTGGCATAAATATGAATTTTTGCGGTCCATTTTGCGGCCGCGGAATCAGTCTGCGGACCGCATACTAGCTGCATAATGGGCAGAAGCTGGGCATGTGAGGGTGCAAATTTTTGGTCGATTATGCCACCGCATAACTGTTTTGCGGTGCATTATGCGACCGCAGAACAAGTCTTTTTGGGTTGAACAATGAACCGATGAGTAAAGGTAATTTTGGCAGAAAGATGAATTTTTGATATCCATGTTACGGCCGCAGAATCACTCTACGCGAAGCTTAATGGTCGTAGTATGGGCAGAAGCTGGGCAGATGTGGGTGCAAATCTCCGGTCGATTATGCGACCGCAGAAATATTTTGCGATGCATTATGCGATCGCATAATGAGCCGATAAGTAAAGGAAATTTTGGAATAAATATGCATTTTTGCGGTCCATTTTGCGGCCGCGAAATCACTCTGCGGGCCGCATACAAGCCACAGAATAGGCAGAAGCTGGGCCGGTGAGGGTGCAATTCTGCGGTCGATTATGCGACCGCAGAACTATTTTGGGGTGCATTATGCGACCGCAGAACACGTCTTTTTGGGTTGAACAGTGAGCCGATGAGTCAAGGAAATTTTGGCAGAAAGATGCATTTCTGCGGCCATTATGCTGCCCGCAGAGTGATTCTGCGGGCCGCATAATGGCCGAAGAACGGGCAGAAGCTGGGCAGGTGAGGGTGCAAATCTGCGGTCGATTGTGCGACCGCAGAAATATTTTGCGGTGCATTATGCGACCGTAGAACAAGTCTTTTTGGGTTGAACAATGAGCCAATGAGTAAAGGAAATTTTTGCATAAATATGCATTTTTGTGGCCGCAAAATCACTCTCCGGGATGCATAATGGCTATAGAATGGGCAGAAGCTGGGCAGGTGAGGGTGCAAATCTGCAGTCGATTATTCAACCGCATAAATATTTTGCGGTGCATTATGCGATCGCATAAAAAGTCTTTTTGGGTTGAACAATGAGCCGATAAGTAAAGGACATTTTGCCATAAATATGCATTTTTGCGGTCCATTTTGCGGCCGCGGAATCACTCTCCGGGCCGCATACTAGCCGTAGAATGGGCAGAAGCTGGGCAGGTGAGGGTGCAATTCTGCGGTCGATTATGCGACCGTAGAAATGTTTTGCAGTGCATTATGCGACCGCAGAACAAGTCTTTTTGGGTTGATCAATCAGCCGATGAGCAAAGTAAATTTTGGCAGAAAGATGAATTTCTGCAGTCCATTTTACGGCCGCAAAATCTCTCTCCGGGATGCATAATGGCTATAGAATGGGCAGAAGCTGGGCCGGTGAGAGTGCAAATCTGCGGTCGATTATGCAACCGCAGAACTATTTTGCGGTGCATTATACGACCGTAGAACAAGTCTTTTTAGGTTGAACAATGAGCCGATGACTAAAAGAAATTTTGGCAGAAAAATGCATTTCTACAGTCCATTTTGCGACCGCAGAATCACTCTGTGGGATGCATAATGGCCGTTGAATTGGCAGAAGCTAGGCTGGTGTGGGTGCAAATCTGCGGTCGATTATGGGACCACAGAAATATTTTGCGGTGCATTATCCGATCGCAGAACAAGACTTTTTGGGTTGAAAAATGAGCCAATAAGTAAAGGAAATTTTGGCATAAATATGCATTTTTGCGGTCAATTTTGCGGCCGCGGAATCACTCTATGGGATGCATACTAGCTGCAGAATGGGCAGAAGCTGGGCAGGTGAGGGTGCAAATCTACGGTTGATTATGCGACCGCAGAAATGTTTTGCGGTGCATCATGCGACCGCAGAACAAGTCTTTTTGGGTTGAACAATGAGCCGATGAGTAAAGGAAATTTTGGCAGAAAGATGAATTTCTGCGGTCCAATTTACGGCCGCAAAATCACTCTGCGGGATGCATAATGGCTATAGAATGGGCAGAAGCTGGGCAGGTGAGGGTCCAAATCTGCGGTCGATTATGCGACCGCAGAAATGTTTTGCGGTGCATTATGCGACCGCAGAACAAGTCTTTTTGGGTTGAACAATGAGCCGATGAGCAAAGGAAATTTTATCAGAAAGATGAAGTTCTGCGGTCCATTTTGCAGCCGTGGAATCACTCTGAGGGATGCATAATGGCCGTAGAATGGGCAGAAGCTGGGCAGGTGTGGGTGCAAATCTGCGGTCGATTATGCGACCGCAGAAATATTATGCGGTGCATTATGCGATCGCAGAACAAGTCTTTTTGGGTTGAACAATGAGCCGATAAGTAATAGAAATTTTGGCATAAATATGAATTTTTGCGGTCCATTTTGCGGTTGCCAAATCACTCTGCGGGTCGCATACAAGCCGTAGAATAGGCAGAAGCGGGGCAGGTGAGGGTGCAAATTTTTGGTCGATTATGCGACCACAAAACTCTTTTGCGGTGCATTATGCGACCGCAGAATAAGTCTTTTTGGGTTGAACAATGAACCGATGAGTAAAGGAAATTTTGGCAGAAAGATGAATTTTTGCGGTCCATTTTGCTACCGCAGAATCACTCTGCGGGAAGCATAATGGTCGTAGAATGGGCAGAAGCTGGGCAGATGTGGGTGCAAATCTGCGGTCGATTATGCGACCGCAAAATTTTTTTGCGGTGCATTATGCGATCGCATAATGAGCCGATAAGTAAAGGAAATTTTGGAATAAATATGCATTTTTGCGGTCTATTTTGCGGCCGCGGAATCACTCTGCGGGCCGCATACTAGCCGTAGAATGGGCAGAAGTTGGGCATGTGAGGGTGCAAATCTGCAGTCGATTACGCACCGTAGAACTGTTTTGCGGTGCATTATGCGACCGTAGAACAAGTCTTTTTGGGTTGAACAATGAGTCGATGAGTAAAGGAAATTTTGGCATAAATATGCATTTTTGCGGTCCATTTTGCGACCGCGGATTCACTCTACGGGTTGCATACTAGCAGTAGAATGGGCAGAAGCTGGGCAGGTGAGGGTGCAAATCTGCGATCGATTATGTGACCGCTGAAATATTTTGCGGTGCATTATGCGATCGCATAACAAGTATTTTTGGGTTGAACAATGAGCCGATAATTAAAAGACATTTTGGCATAACTATGCATTTTCGCTGTCCATTTTGCGGCCGCGAAATCACTCTGCGGGTCGCATATTAGCCGTAGAATGGGCAGAAGCTGGGCAGGTGAGGGTGTAAATCTGCGGTCGATTATACGACCGCAGAAGTGTTTTGCGGTGCATTATGCGACCGCAGAACATACATTTTTGGGTTGAACAATGAGCCGATGAGTAAAGGAAATTTTGGCAGAAAGATGCATTGCTGCGGTCCATTTTGCGCCCGCAGAATCAGTCTGCGGGATGCATAATGGCCGTAGAATGGGCAGATTCTGGGCAGGTGTGGGTGCAAATCTGCGGTCGATTATGCGACCGCAAAAATTTTTTGCGGTGCATTATGCGATCGCATAATGAGCCGATAAGTAAAGGAAATTTTGGAATAAATATGCATTTTTGCGGTCTATTTTGCGGCCGCGGAATCACTCTGCGGGCCGCATACTTGCCGTAGAATGGGCAGAAGTTGGGCATGTGAGGGTGCAAATCTGCAGTCGATTATGCACCGTAGAACTGTTTTGCGGTGCATTATGCGACCGTAGAACAAGTCTTTTTGGGTTGAACAATGAGTCGATGAGTAAAGGAAATTTTGGCATAAATATGCATTTTTGCGGTCCATTTTGCGGCCGCGGATTCACTCTACGGGCCGCATACTAGCAGTAGAATGGGCAGAAGCTGGGCAGGTGAGGGTGCAAATCTGCGATCGATTATGTGACCGCTGAAATATTTTGCGGTGCATTATGCGATCGCATAACAAGTATTTTTGGGTTGAACAATGAGCCGATAATTAAAAGACATTTTGGCATAACTATGCATTTTCGCTGTCCATTTTGCGGCCGCGAAATCACTCTGCAGGTCGCATATTAGCCGTAGAATGGGTAGAAGCTGGGCAGGTGAGGGTGTAAATCTGCGGTCGATTATACGACCGCAGAAGTGTTTTGCGGTGCATAATGCGACCGCAGAACATATATTTTTGGGTTGAACAATGAGCCGATGAGTAAAGGAAATTTTGGCAGAAAGATGCATTGCTGCGGTCCATTTTGCGCCCGCAGAATCAGTCTGCGGGATGCATAATGGCCGTAGAATGGGCAGATGCTGGGCAAGTGTGGGTGCAAATCTGCGGTCGATTATGCGACTGCAAAAATATTTTGCGGTGCATTATGCGATCGCATAACAAGTCTTTTTGGGTTGAAAAATGAGCCGATAAGTAAAGGAAATGTTTTCATAAATATGCATTTCTGCGGTCCATTTTGCGGTCGCGGAATCACTCTAAGGGCCGCATACTAGCCGTAGAATGGGAAGAAGCTGGGCAGGTGAGGGTGCAAAATCTGCGGTCAATTATGCACCGCAGAACTGTTTTGCGGTGCATTATGCGACCGTAGAACAAGACTTTTTGGGTTGAACAATGAGTCTATGAGTAAAGGAAATTTTGGCATGAATATGCATTTTTGCGGTCCATTTTGCGGCCGCGGATTCACTCTACGGGCCGCATACTAGCAATAGAATGGGCAGAAGCTGGGCTGGTGAGGGTGCAAATCTGCGGTCGATTATGCGACCGCTGAAATATTTTGTGATGCATTATGCGATCGCATAACAAGTCTTTTTGGGTTGAACAATGAGCCGATAAGTAAAGGACATTTTGGCATAAATATGCATTTTTGCTATCCATTTTGCGGTCACGGAATCACTCTGCGGGTCGCATACTAGCCGTAGAATGGGCAGAAGCTGGGCAGGTGAGGGTGCAAATCTGCGGTCGATTATGTGACCGCTGAAATATTTTGCGGTGCATTATGCGATCGCATAACAAGTCTTTTTGGGTTGAACAATGAGCCGATAAGTAAAGGACATTTTGGCATAAATATGCATTTTTGCTATCTATTTTGCGGCTGCGGAATCACTCTGCGGGTCGCATACTAGCCGTAGAATGGGCAGAAGCTGGGCAGGTAAGGGTGCAAATCTGCGGTCGATTATACGACCGCATAAGTGTTTTGCGGTGCATTATGCGACCGCAGAACATGTCTTTTTGGGTTGACCAATGAGCCGATGAGTAAAGGAAATTTTGGCAGAAAGATGCATTGTTGCGGTCCATTTTGCGGCCGCAGAAGCACTTTGCGGGATGCATAATGGTCGTAGAATGGGCAGAAGTTGGGCAGGTGTGGGTGCAAATCTAAGGTCGATTATGCGACCACAGAAATATTTTGCGGTGCATTAAGCGATCGCAGAACAAGTCTTTTTGGGTTGAACAATGGGCCGATAAGTAAAAGAAATTTTAGCATAAATATGTATTTTTGCGGTCCATTTTGCGGCCGTCAAATCACTCTGTGGGTCGCATACTAGCTGTAGAATAGGCAGAAGCGGGGCAGGTGAGGGTGCAAATCTGCGGTCGATTATGTGACCACAGAACTATTTTGCGGTCCATTATGCGATCACATAACAAGTCTTTTTGGGTTGAACAATGAGCCGATGAGTAAAGGAAATTTTGGCAGAAAGATGCATTTCTCCGATTCATTTTGCGGTCGCGGAATCACTCTGTAGACCGCATACTAGCCGCATAATGGGAAGAAGCTAGGCAGGTGAGGGTGCAAATTTTCTGTCGATTATGCGATCGCAAAATTATTTTGCAGTGCATTATGCGACCGCAGAACAAGTCTTTTGGGTTGAACAATGAACCGATGAGTAAAGGAAATTTTGGTAGAAAGATGAATTTTTGCGGTCAATTTTGCGGCCGCAGAATCACTCTACGGGAAGCATAATGGTCGTAGAATGGGCAGAAGCTGGGCAGATGTGGGTGCAAATCTACGGTCGATTATGCGACCGCAGAAATATTTTGCGGTGCATTATGCGATCGCATAATGAGCTGATAAGTAAAGGAAATTTTGGAATAAATATGCATTTTTGCGGTCCATTTTGCGGCCGCGGAATCACTTTGCGGGCCGCATACTAGCCGTAGAATGGACAGAAGCTGGGCAGGTGAGGGTGCAAATCTGCGATCGATTATGCACCGCAGAACTATTTTGCGGTGCATTATGTGACCGCAGAACAAGTCTTTTGGGGTTGAACAATGAGCCGATGAGTAAAGTAAATTTTGGCATAAATATGCATTTTTGCGGACCATTTTGCGCCGTGGAATCACTCTGCGGGCCGCATACTAGCCGTAGAATGGGCAGAAGCTGGGCAGGTGAGGGTTCAAATCTGCGATCGATTATGCACCACAGAACTATTTTGCGGTGCATTATGCGACCGGAGAACAAGTCTTTTTGGGTTGAACAATGAACCGATGAGTAAAGGAAATTTTGGTAGAAAGATGAATTTTTGCGGTCCATTTTGCGGCCGTAGAATCACTCTACGGGAAGCATAATGGTCGTAGAATGGGCAGAAGCTGGGCAGATGTGGGTGCAAATCTGCGATCGATTATGCGACCGCAGAAATATTTTGCGGTGCATTATGCGATCACATAATGAGCTGATAAGTAAAGGAAATTTTGGATTAAATATGCATTTTTGCGGTCCATTTTGCGACCGCGGAATCACTCTGCGGGCCGCATACTAGCCGTAGAATGGGCAGAAGCTGGGTAGGTGAGGGTGCAAATCTGCGATCGATTATGCACCGCAGAACTATTTTGCGGTGCATTATGCGACCGCAGAACAAGTCTTTTGGGGTTGAACAATGAGCCGATGAGTAAAGTAAATTTTTGCATAAATATGCATTTTCGCGGTCCATTTTGCGGCCGCGGAATCACTCTGCGGGCCGCATACTAGCCGTAAAATGGGCAGAAGCTGGGCAGGTGAGGGTTCAAATCTGCGATCGATTATGCACCGCAGAACTATTTTGCGGTGCATTATGCGACCGCAGAACAAGTCTTTTTGGGTTGAACAATGAGTCGATGAGTAAAGGAAATTTTGGCAGAAAGATGCATTGATGCGGCCCATTTTGCGGCCGCAGAATCACTCTGCGGGATGCATAATGGTCGTAGAATGGGCAGATGCTGGGCAGGTGTAGGTGCAAATCTGCGGTCGATTATGCGACCGCAGAAATATTTTGCGGTGCATTATGCGATCGCATAACAAGTCTTTTTGGGTTGAACAATGAGCCGATAAGTAAAGGAAATTTTGGCATAAATATGCATTTTTGCGGTCCATTTTGCGGCCACAGAATTACTCTACGGGCCGCATACTACCCGTAGAATGGGATGATGCTGGGCAGGTGAGGGTGCAATTCTGCGATCGATTATGCGACCGCAAAAATGTTTTGCGGTGCATTATGCGACAGCAGAACAAGTCTTTTTGGGTTGAACACAATGCCGATGAGTAAAGTAAAATTTGGCAGAAAGATGAATTTCTACGGTCCATTTTGCGGCCGCAAAATTACTCTCCGGGATGCATAAAGGCTATAGATTGGGCAGAAGCTGGGTAGGTGAGGGTGTAAATCTATGGTCGATTATGCAACCGCAGAACTGTTTTGCGGTGCATTATGCGACCGTAGAACAAGTCTTTTAAGGTTGAACAATAAGCCGATGACTAAAAGAAATTTTGGCAGAAAGATGCATATCTGCAGTCTATTTTGCGGCCGCAGAATTACTTTGCGGGATGCATAATGGCCGTTGAATTGGCAGAATTTGGGCAGGTGTGGGTGCAAATATGCGGTTGATTATGTGACCACAGAACTATTTTGCGGTGCATTATGCGACTGCAGAATAAGTCTTTTGGGGTTGAACAATGAGCCGATGAGTAAAGTAAATTTTGGCATAAATATGCATTTTCGCGGTTCATTTTGCGGCAGCGGAATCACTCTGCGGGCCGCATACTAACCGTAGAATGGGCAGAAGCTGGGTAGGTGAGGGTTCAAATCTGTGATCGATTATGCACCGCAGAACTATTTTGCGGTGCATTATGCGACTGAAGAACAAATCTTTTTGGGTTGAATAATGAGCCGATGAGTAAAGGAAATTTTGGCATAAATATGCATTTTTACGGTCCATTTTGCTGCCGCAGAATCACTTTGTGGGATGCATAATGGCCATAGAATGGGCAGAAGCTGGGTAGGTGAGGGCGTAAATCTGCGGTGGATTATGCGACCGCAGAAATATTTAGCGGTGCATTATGCGATCGCATAACAAGTCTTTTTGGGTTGAACAATGAGCCGATAAGTAAAGGACATTTTGGCATAAATATGCATTTTTGCGGTCCATTTTGCGGCCGCGGAATCACTTTGCGGGCCGCATACTACCCGTAGAATGGGCAGAAGCTGGACAGGTGAGGGTGCAATTCTGCGATCGATTATGCGACCGCAGAAATGTTTTGCGGTGCATTATGTGACGGCAGAACAAGTCTTTTTGGGTTGAACAATGAGCCGAAGAGTAAAGTAAATTTTGGCAGAAAGATAAATTTCTACGGTCCATTTTGCAGCCGCAAAATCACTCTCCGGGATGCATAGAGGCTATAGAATAGGCAGAAGTTGGACAGGTGAGGGTGCAAATCTACGGTCGATTATGCGACACCAGAACTGTTTACGGTGCATTATGCGACCGCAGAACAAGTCTTTTTGGGTTGAACAATGAGCCGATGACTAAAAGAAATTTTGGCAGAAAGATGCATTTCTGTAGTCCATTTTTTGGTAGAAAGATTCATATTTGCGGACCATTTTGCGGTCACAGAATCATTCTGCGGGCCGCATAATGGCCGCAGAACGAGTAGAAGCTGGGCAGGTGAGGGTCCAAATTGGCGGTCGATTATTTGACCACAGAACTATTTTGCGGTGCACTATGCGACCGCAGAACACGTCTTTTTGGGTTGAACAATGAGGCGATCGGTAAAGGAAAATTTGGCATAAATGTGCATTTTTGCGGTCCATTTTGCGGCCGCGGAATCACTCTGCGGGACGCATATTAGCCGTAGAATGGGCAGAAACGGGGCAGGTGATGGTGCAAATCTACAGTCGATTATGCGACCGCAGAACTGTTTTGCGGTGCATTATGCGACCGCAGAACAAGTCTTTTTGGGTTGAACAATGAGCCGATGAGTAAAGGAAATTTTGGCAGAAAGATGAATTTCTGCGGTCCATTTTGGCAGCAAAATTACTTTGCGGGATGCATAATCGCTATAGAATGGGCAGAAGCTGGGCAAGTGATGGTGCAAATCTGCGGTCGATTATACCTTCGTAGAACTGTTTTGCGGTGCATTATGCGACTGCAAAACAAGTCTTTTGGGGTTGAACAATGAGCCGATAAGTAAAGGAAATTTTGGCATAAATATGCTTTTTGCGGTCCATTTTGCGACCGCGCAATCACTCTGTGGGCCGCATACAAGCTGTAGAATGGGCAGAAGCGGGGCAGGTGAGGGTGAAAATCTGCGGTTGATTATGTGACCACAGAACTATTTTATGGTGTATTATGCAAATGCAGAACAAGTCTTTTTGGGTTGAACAATGAGCTGATGAGTAAAGGAAATTTTGACATAAATATGCATTTTTACGGTCCATTTTGCGTCCGCGGAATGATTCTGTGGGACGCATACTGGCCGCAGAATGGGCAGAAGCTGGGCAGGTGAGGGTGTAAATCTGCGGTCGATTATGCGACCGCAAAACTATTTTGCGGTGCATTATGCCACCGCAGAACACGTCTTTTTGGGTTGAACAATGAGCCGATGAGTAAAGGAAATTTTGGCAAAAAGATGCATTGTTGCGGTCTATTTTGCGGCCGCAGAATCACTCTGCAGGATGCATAATGGTCATAGAATGGGCAGATGCTGGGCAGGTGAGGGTGCAAATCTACGGTCGATTATGCGACCGCAAAACTATTTTGCGGTGCATTATGCGACCGCAGAACAAGTCTTTTTGGGTTGAATAATGAGCCGATGAGTAAAGGAAATTTTGGCAGAAAGATGCATTGCTACGGTCCATTTTGCGATCGCCGAATCACTCTGCGGGATGTATAATGGCCGTAGAATGGGCAGAAGCTGGGCAGGTGTGGGTGCAAATCTGCGGTCGATTATGCGACCGCAGAAATATTTTGCGGTGCATTTTTCGATCACAGAATAAGTCTTTTTGGGTTGAATAATGAGCCGATAAGTAATGGAATTTTTGGTATAAATTTTCATTTTTGCGGTCGCGGAATGACTCTATGGGCCGCATACTAGCCGTAGAATGGGCAGAAGCTGGGCAGATGAGGGTGCAAATCTGTGGTCGATTATGCGACCGCAGAACTGTTTTGCGGTGCAATATACGACCGTAGAATAAGTCTTTTAGGGTTGAACAATAAGCCGATGAGTAAAGGAAATTATGGCAGAAAGATGCATTGCTGCGGTTCATTTTGCGGTCGCAGAATCACTCTGCGGGATGCATAATGGTCGTAGAATGGGCAGAAGCTGGGCAGGTGTGGGTGCAAATCTGTGGTCGATTATGCGACTGCAGAATTATTTTGCGGTGCATTATGCGATTGCAGAACAAGTCTTTTTGGGTTGAACAATGGGCCGATAAGTAAAGGAAATTTTGGAAGAAATATACATTTCTGCGAACCATTTTGCGGTTGCAAAATCATTCTGCGTGCCGCATAATGGCCGCAGAACGGGCAGAAGCTGGGTAGGTGAGGGTGCAAATCTACGGTCGATTATGTGAACACAGAACTATTTTGCAGTGCATTATGCGACCGCAGAACAAGTCTTTTGGGGTTGAACAATTAGCCGATGAGTAAAGGAAATTTTGGCATAAATATGCATTTTTGCGGTCCATTTTGCGGCCGCTGAATCACTCTGCGGGATGCATACTAGCCGCAGAAGCTGGGCAGGTGAGGGTGCAAATCTGCAGTCGATTATGCAACCGCAAAACAAGTCTTTTTGGGTTGAACAATGAACCGATGAGTAAAGGAAATTTTGGCAGAAAGATGCATTGCAGCGGTCCATTTTGCGGCCGCAGAATCACTCTGCGGGATGCATAATGGTCGTAAAATGGGCAGAAGCTGGGCAGGTGTGGGTGCAAATCTGCGGTTGATTATGCGACCACAGAATTATTTTGCGGTGCATTATGCGATCGCAGAACAAGTCTTTTTGGGTTGAACAATGGGCCGATAAGTAAAGGAAATTTTGGCAGAAAGATACATTTCTGCGGTCCATTTTGCGGTTGCAGAATCATTCTGCGGGCCGCAAAATGGCCACAGAATGGGCAGAAGCTGGGCAGGTGAGGGTGCAAATCTGCAGTCGATTATGTGATCATAGAAATATTTTGCGGTGTATTATGTGATCGCAGAACCAGTCTTTTTGGGTTGAACAATGAGCCAATGAGTAAAGGAAATTTGCGGGCATAGATATGCACTTTTGCGGTCCATTTTGCGGCCGCGAAATCACTTTGCGGGACGTATACTAGCTGCAGAATGGGCAGAAGCTGGACATGTGAGGGTGCAATTCTGCGGTCGATTATGCGAACGCAAAATAGTTTTGCGGTGCATTATGCGACCACAGAACAAGTCTTTTTGGGTTGAACAATGAGCCGATGAGTAAAGGAAATTTTGGTATAAATATGCATTTTTGTGGTCCATTTTGCGGCCGCGGAATCACTCTACAGGCCGCATACTAGACGTAGAATGGGCAGAAGCTGGGCAGGTGAGGGTGCAAATCTGCGGTCGATTATGTGACCACAGAACTATTTTGCGGTGCATTATGCGACCGCAGAACAAGTCTTTTTGGGTTGAACAATGAGTCGATGAGGAAAGAAAATTTTGGCATAAATATGCATTTTTGCGGCCGCGGAATCACTCTACGGGCTGCATACTAGCCGTAGAATGGGCAAAATCTAGGCAGGTGAGGGTGAAAATCTGCGGTCGATTATGTGACCGCAGAACTATTTTGCGGTACATTATGCGATCGCAGAAGAAGTCTTTTTGGGTTGAATAATGAGCCGATAAGTAAAGGAATTTTTGTATAAATTTTCATTTTTGCGGCCGCGAAATCACTCTATGGGCCGCATACTAGCCGTAGAATGGGCAGAAGCTGGGCAGATAAGAGTGCAAATCTGTGGTCGATTATGCGACCGCAGAACTGTTTTGCGGTGCAATATACGACCGTAGAACAAGTCTTTTAGGGTTGAACAATGAGCCGATGAGTAAAGGAAATTTTGGCAGAAAGATGCATTACTGCGGTCCATTTTGCGGCCGCAAAATCACTCTGCGGGATGCATAATGGCCGTAGAATGGGCAGAAGCTGGGCAGGTGTGGGTGCAAATTTGCGGTCGATTATGCGATCGCAGAAATATTTTGCGGTGCATTATGTGATCGCAAAACAAGTCTTTTTGGGTTGAACAATGAGCCGATAAGTAAAAGAAATTTTGGCAGAAAGATACATTTCTACGGTCCATTTTGAGATCGCAGAGTTATTCTGCGGGCCGCATAATGGCCGCAGAACGGGCAGAAGCTGGGCAGGTGAGGGTGCAAATCTGCGGTCGATTATGTGAACACAGAACTATTTTGTGCTATATTACGCGACCGCAGAACAAGTCTTTTAGGGTTGAACAATGAGCCGATGAGTAAAGGAAATTTTGGCATAAATATGCATTTTTGCGGTCCATTTTGCGGTCGCGCAATCACTCTGCGGGATGCATACCAGCCACAGAATTGGTAGAAGCTGGGCAGATGAGGGTGCAAGTCTGCAGTCGATTATGCGATTGCAAAACTGTTTTGCGGTGCATTATGCGGCCGCAGAACAAGTCTTTTTGGGTTGAACAATGAGCCGATGAGTAAAGGAAATTTTGGCAGAAAGATGCATTGATGCGGTCTATTTTGCGGCTGCAGAATCACTCTGCGGGATGCATAATGGTCGTAGAATGGGCAGAAATTGGGCAGGTGTGGGTGCAAATCTACGGTCGATTATGCGACCGCAGAATTATTTTATGGTGCATTATGCGATTGCAGAATAAGTCTTTTTGGGTTGAACAATGGGCCGATAAGTAAAGGAAATTTTGGCAGAAAGAAACATTTCTGCGGTCCATTTTGCGGTCGCAAAATCATTCTACGGGCCGCATAATGGCCGCAGAACGGGCAAAAGCTGGGCAGGTGAGGGTGCAAATCTGTAGTCGATTATGTGATCAGAGAAATATTTTGCGGTGCATTATGCGATCGCAGAACAAGTCTTTTTGGGTTGAACAATGAGCCGATGAGTAAAGGAAATTTGCGGGAATAAATATGCATTTTTGCGGTCCATTTTGCGGCCATGGAATCACTCTGTGGGACGCATACTCGCCGCAGAATGGGCAGAGGCTGGACGTGCGAGGGTGCAAATCTGCGGTCGATTATGCGACCGCAGAATTATTTTGCGGCGCAGTATGCGATCGCAGAACAAGTCTTTTTGGGTTGAACAATGAGCTGATGAGTAAAGGAAATTTTGGCTTAAATATGCATTTTTGCGGTCCATTTTACGGCCGCTGAATCACTCTGCGGGCCACATACTAGCCGTAGAATGGGCAGAAACTGGGCAGGTGAGGGTGCAAATCTACGGTCGATTATTCGACCGCAGAACTATTTTGCGGTGCATTTTTCGATCGCAGAACAAGTATTTTTGGGTTGAACAATGAGCCGATAAGTAAAGGAATCTTTGGTATAAATTTTCATTTTTGCGGCCGCGGAATCACTCTATGGGCCGCATACTAGCCGTAGAATGGGTAGAAGCTGGGCAGATGAGGGTGCAAATCTGTGGTCGATTATACGACCGCAGAACTATTTTGCGGTGTAATATACGACCGTAGAACAAGTCTTTTAGGGTTGAACAATGAGCCGATGAGTAAAGGAAATTTTGGCAGAAAGATGCATTACTGCGGTCCATTTTGCGGCCGCAGAATCACTTTGCGGGATGCAAAATCGCCGTAGAATGGGCAGAAGATGGGCAGGTGTGGGTGCAAATTTGGGGTCGATTATGCGATCGCAGAAATATTTTGCGGTGCATTATGTGATCGCAAAACAAGTCTTTTTGGGTTGAACAATGAGCCGATAAGTAAAGGAAATTTTGGCAGAAAGATACATTTCTACGGACCATTTTGCGGTTGCAGAATCATTCTGCGGGCCGCATAATGGCCGCAGAACGGGCAGAAGCTAGGCAGGTGAGGGGGCACATCTGCGGTCGATTGTGTGAACACTGAACTGTTTTGTGGTGCATTATCCGACCGCAGAACAAGTCTTTTTGGGTTGAACAATGAGCCGATGAGTAAAGGAAATTTTGGCATAAATATGCTTTTTTGCGGTCCATGTTGCGGCTGCGAAATCACTCTACGGGCCACATACTAGCCGTAGAATGGGCAGAAACTGGGCAGGTGAGGGTGCAAATCTACGGTCGATTATTCGACCGCAGAACTATTTTGCGGTGCATTTTTCGATCGCAGAACAAGTATTTTTGGGTTGAACAATGAGCCGATAAGTAAAGGAATCTTTGGTATAAATTTTCATTTTTGCGGCCGCGGAATCACTCTATGGGCCGCATACTAGCCGTAGAATGGGCAGAAGCTGGGTAGATGAGGGTGCAAATCTGTGGTCGATTATGCGACCGCAAAACTATTTTGCGGTGCAATATACGATCGTAGAACAAGTCTTTTAGGGTTGAACAATGAGCCGATGAGTAAAGGAAATTTTGGCAGAAAGATGCATTGCTGCGGTCCATTTTGCGGCCGCAGAATCACTTTGCGGGATGCATAATGGCCGTAGAATGGGCAGAAGCTGGGCAGGTGTGGGTGCAAATTTGGGGTCGATTATGCGATCGCAGAAATATTTTGCGGTGCATTATGTGATCGCAAAACAAGTCTTTTTGGGTTGAACAAAGAGCCGATAAGTAAAGGAAATTTTGGCAGAAAGAGACATTTCTACGCACCATTTTGCGGTTGCAGAATCATTCTGCGGGCCGCATAATGGCCGTAGAACGGGCAGAAGCTGGGCAGGTGAAGGGGCACATCTGCGGTCGATTATGTGAACACTGAACTATTTTGTGGTGCATTATCCGACCACAGAACAAGTCTTTTTGGGTTGAACAATGAGCCGATGAGTAAAGGAAATTTTGGCATAAATATGCATTTTTGCGGTCCATGTTGCGGCTGCGGAATCACTCTACGGGCCACATACTAGCCGTAGAATGGGCAGAAACTGGGCAGGTGAGAGTGCATATCTACGGTCGATTATGCGACGGCAGAACTGTTTTGCGGTGCATTATGCGATCGCAGAACAAGTCTTTTTGGGTTGAACAATGAGCCGATAAGTAAAGGAATTTTTGTATAAATTTTCATTTTTGCGGCCGCGAAATCACTCTATGGGCCGCATACTAGCCGTAGAATGGGCAGAAGCTGGGCAGATAAGAGTGCAAATCTGTGGTCGATTATGCGACCGCAGAACTGTTTTGCGGTGCAATATACGACCGTAGAACAAGTCTTTTAGGGTTGAACAATGAGCCGATGAGTAAAGGAAATTTTGGCAGAAAGATGCATTACTGCGGTCCATTTTGCGGCCGCAAAATCACTCTGCGGGATGCATAATGGCCGTAGAATGGGCAGAAGCTGGGCAGGTGTGGGTGCAAATTTGCGGTCGATTATGCGATCGCAGAAATATTTTGCGGTGCATTATGTGATCGCAAAACAAGTCTTTTTGGGTTGAACAATGAGCCGATAAGTAAAAGAAATTTTGGCAGAAAGATACATTTCTACGGTCCATTTTGAGATCGCAGAGTTATTCTGCGGGCCGCATAATGGCCGCAGAACGGGCAGAAGCTGGGCAGGTGAGGGGGTAAATCTGCTATCGATTATGTGAACACTGAACTATTTTGTGGTGCATTATGCGACCGCAGAACAAGTCTTTTTGGGTTGAACAATGAGCCGATGAGTAAATGAAATTTTGGCTTAAATATGCATTTTTGCGGTCCATTTTACGGCCGCTGAATCACTCTACGGCATGCATACTTGCCGCAGAATCGGCAGAAACTGGGTAGGTGAGGGTGCAAATCTGTAGTCGATTATGCGACCGCAAAACTGTTTTGCGGTGCATTATGTGACCGCAAAACAAGTCTTTTTGGGTTGAACAATGAGCCGATGAGTAAAGGAAATTTTGGCAGAAAGATGCATTGCTGCGGTCCATTTTGCAGCCGCAGAATCACTCTGCGGGATGGATAATGGTCGTAGAATGGGCAGAAGCTGGGCAGATATGGGTGCAAATCTGTGGTTGATTATGCGACCGCAGAATTATTTTGCGGTGCATTATGCGATCGCAGAACAAATCTTTTTGGGTTGAACAATGGGCCGTTAAGTAAAGGATATTTTGGCTTAAATATGCATTTTTGCGGTCCATTTTACGGCCGCTGAATCACTCTGCGGGATGCATACTTGCCGCAGAATCGGCAGAAACTGGGCAGGTGAGGGTGCAAATCTACGGTCGATTATGCGACCGCAGAACTGTTTTGCGGTGCATTATGCGATCGCAGAACAAGTCTTTTTGGGTTGAACAATGAGCCGATAAGTAAAGGAATTTTTGGTATAAATTTTCATTTTTGCGGCCGCGGAATCACTCTATGGGCCGCATACTAGCCGTAGAATAGGCAGAAGCTGGGCAGATGAGGGTGCAAATCTGTGGTCGATTATGCGACCGCAGAACTGTTTTGCGGTGCAATATACGACCGTAGAACAAGTCTTTTAGGGTTGAACAATGAGCCAATGAGTAAAGGAAATTTTGGCAGAAAGATGCATTACTGCGGTCCATTTTGCGGCCGTAGAATCACTTTGCGGGATGCATAATGGCCGTAGAATGGGCAGAAGTTGGGCAGGTGTGGATGCAAATTTGGGGTCGATTATGCGATCGCAGAAATATTTTGCGGTGCATTATGTGATCGCAAAACAAGTCTTTTTGGGTTGAACAATGAGCCGAGTAAAGGAAATTTTGGCAGAAAGATACATTTCTACGGACCATTTTACGGTTGCAGAATCATTCTGCGGGCCGCATAATGGCCGTAGAACGGGCAGAAGCTAGGCAGGTGAGGGGGCACATCTGCGGTCGATTATGTGAACACTGAACTATTTTGTGGTGCATTATCCGATCGCAGAACAAGTCTTTTTGGGTTGAACAATGAGTCGATGAGTAAAGGAAATTTTGGCATAAATACGCATTTTTGCGGTCCATGTTGCGGCTGCGGAATCACTCTACGGGCCACATACTAGCCGTAGAATGGGCAGAAACTGGGCAGGTGAGGGTGCAAATCTACGGTCGATTATTCGATCGCAGAACTATTTTGCGGTGCATTTTTCGATCGCAGAACAAGTATTTTTGGGTTGAACAATGAGCCGATAAGTAAAGGAATTTTTGGTATAAATTTTCATTTTTGCGGCCGCGGAATCACTCTATGGGCCGCATACTAGCCGTAGAATGGGCAGAAGCTGGGTAGAACAAGTCTTTTAGGGTTGAACAATGAGCCGATGAGTAAAGCAAATTTTGGCAGAAAGATGCATTACTGCGCTCCATTTTGCGGTCGCAGAATCTCTCTACCGGATGCCTAATGGCAGTAGAATGGGCAAAAGCTGGACAGGTGTGGGTGCAAATCTGCGGTCGATTATGCGACCGCAAAAATATTTTGCGGTGCATTATGTGATTGCAAAATAGGTCTTTTTGGGTTGAACAATGAGCCGATAAGTAAAGGAAATTTTGGCAGAAAGATACATTTCTGCGGTCCATTTTGCAGTTGCAGAATCATTCTGCGTGCCGCATAATGGCCGCAGAACGGGCAGAAGCTGGGCAGGTGAGGGTGCAAATTTGCGGTCGATTATGTAAACACAGAACTATTTTGCAGTGTATTATGCGACCGCAGAACAAGTCTTTTTGGATTGAACAATGAGCCAATGAGTAAAGGATATTTGCGGGCATAAATATGCATTTTTGCGGTCCATTTTGTGGATGCGGAATCATTTTGCGGGACGTAAACTAGCCGTAGAATGGGCAGAAGCTGGACAGGTGAGGGTGCAAATCTGCGGTCGATTATGCGAACGCAAAATAGTTTTGCGGTGCATTATGCGACCACAGAACAAGTCTTTTTGGGTTGAACAATGAGCCGATGAGTAAAGGAAATTTTGGTATAAATATGCATTTTTGCGGTCCATTTTGCGGCCGCAGAATCACTCTACGGGTCGCATACTAGCCGTAGAATGGGAAGAAGCTGGGCAGGTGAGGGTGCAAATCTGCGGTCGATTATTCGACCGCAGAACTATTTTGCGGTGCATTATGCGATCGCAGAACAAGTCTTTTTGGGTTGAACAATGAGCCGTTAAGTAAAGGAATTTTTGGTATAAATTTGCATTTTTGCGGCCGCGGAATCACTCTACGGGCCGCATACTAGCCGTAGAATGGGCAGAAGCTGGGCAGGTGAGGGTGCAAATCTGCGGTCAATTATGCGACCGGAGAACTGTTTTGCGGTGCAATATACGACAGTAGAACAAGTCTTTTAGGGTTGAACAATGAGCCAATGAGTAAAGGAAATTTTGGCAGAAAGATGCATTGATGCGGTCCATTTTGCGGTCGTAGAATCTCTCTACCGGATGCATAATGGCAGTAGAATGGGCAGAAGCTGGGCAGGTGTGGGTGCAAATCTGCGGTCGATTATGCGACAGCAGAAATATTTTGCGGTGCATTATGTGATCGCAAAACAGGTCTTTTTGGGTTGAACAATGAGCCGATAAGTAAAGGAAATTTTGGCCGAAAGATACATTTCTGCGGTCTATTTTGTAGTTGCAGAATCATTCTGCGTGCCGCATAATGGCCGCAGAACGGGCAGAAGCTGGGCAGGTGAGGGTGCAAATCTGCGGTCGATTATGTAAACACAGAACTATTTTGCGGTGTATTATGCGACCGCAGAACAAGTCTTTTTGGGTTGAACAATGAGCCAATGAGTAAAGGAAATTTGCGGGCATAAATATGCATTTTTGCGGTCCATTTTGTGGTTGCGGAATCACTTTGCGGGACGTATACTAGCCGCAGAATGGGCAGAGGCTGGACAGGTGAGGGTGCAAATCTGCGATCGATTATACGAACGCAAAATAGTTTTACGGTGCATTATGCGACCACAGAACAAGTCTTTTTGGGTTGAACAATGAGCCGATGAGTAAAGGAAATTTTGGTATAAATATGCATTTTTGCGGTCCATTTTGCGGCCGCAGAATCACTCTACGGGCCACATACTAGCCGTAGAATGGGAAGAAGCTGGGCAGGTGAGGGTGCAAATCTGTGGTCGATTATTCGACCTCAGAACTATTTTGCGGTGCATTATGCGATCGCAGAACAAGTCTTTTTGGGTTGAACAATGAGCCGATAAGTAAAGGAATTTTTGGTATAAGCATTTTTGCGGCCGCGGAATCACTCTACGGATCGCATACTAGCCGTAGAATGGGCAGAAGCTGGGCAGGTGAGGGTGCAAATCTGCGGTCAATTATGCGACCGCAGAACTATTTTGCGGTGCAATATACGACCGTAGAACAAGTTTTTTAGGGTTGAACAATGAGCCGATGAGTAAAGGAAATTTTGGCAGAAAGATGCATTGATGCGGTCCATTTTGCGGCCGTAGAATCTCTCTACGGGATGCATAATGGCCGTAGAATGGTCAGAAGCTGGGCAGGTGTGGGTGCAAATCTGCGGTCGATTATGCGACCGCAGAAATATTTTGCGATGCATTATTTGATCGCAAAACAAGTCTTTTTGGGTTGAACAATGAGCCGATAAGTAAAGGAAATTTTGGCAGAAAGATACATTTCTGCGGACCATTTTGCAGTTGCAGAATCATTCTGCGAGCCGCATAATGGCCGCAGAACGGGCAGAAGCTGGGCAGGTGAGGGTGCAAATCTGCGGTCGATTATGTAAACACAGAACTATTTTGCGGTGCATTATGCGACCGCAGGACAAGTCTTTTTGGGTTGAACAATGAGCCGATGAGTAAAGGAAATTTTGGTATAAATATGCATTTTTGCGGTTCATTTTGCGGCCTCAGAATCACTCTACGGGCCACATACTAGCCGTAGAATGGGAAGAAGCTGGGCAGGTGAGGGTGCAAATCTGCGGTCGATTATTCGACTGCAGAACTATTTTGCGGTGCATTATGCGATCGCAAAACAAGTCTTTTTGGGTTGAACAATGAGCCGATAAGTAAAGGAATTTTTGGTATAAGCATTTTTGCGGCCATGGAATCACTCTACGGACCGCATACTAGCCGTAGAATGGGCAGAAGCTGGGTAGGTGAGGGTGCAAATCTGCGGTCAATTATGCGACCGCAGAACTATTTTGCGGTGCAATATACGACCGTAGAAATAGTTTTTTTGGGTTGAACAATGAGCCGATGAGTAAAGGAAATTTTGGCAGAAAGATGCATTGATGCGGTCCATTTTGCGGCCGCAGAATCTCTCTACGGGATGCATAATGGCCATAGAATGGACAGAAGCTGGGCAGGTGTGGGTGCAAATCTGCGGTCGATTATGCGACTGCAGAAATATTTTGCGATGTATTATTTGATCGCAAAACAAGTCTTTTTGGGTTGAACAATGAGCCGATAAGTAAAGGAAATTTTGGCAGAAAGATACACTTCTGCGGACCATTTTGCAGTTGCAGAATCATTCTGCGTGCCGCATAATGGCCGCAGAACGGGCAGAAGCTGGGTAGGTGAGGGTGCAAATCTGCGGTCGATTATGTAAACACAGAACTATTTTGCGGTGCATTATGCGACCGCAAAACAAGTCTTTTTGGGTTGAACAATGAGCCGATGAGTAAAGGAAATTTTGGCATAAATATGCATTTTTGCGGTCCATTTTGCGGCCGCGGAATCACTCTGCGAGATGCATACCAGCCGCAGAATTGGCAGAAGCTGGGCAGGCGAGGGTGCAAATCTGCAGTCGATTATGCGATCGCAAAACAGTTTTGCGGTGCATTATGCGACCGCAAAACAAGTCCTTTTGGGTTGAACAATGAGATGATGAGTAAAGGAGATTTTGGCAGAAAGATGCATTGATGCGGCCCATTTTGCGGTCGCAGAATCACTCTGCGGGATGCATAATGGTCGTAGAATAGGCAGAAGCTGGGCAGGTGTAGGTGCAAATCTGCGGTCGATTATGCGACCGCAGAATTATTTTGCGGTGCATTATGCGATCGCAGAACAAGTCTTTTTGGGTTGAACAATGGACCGATAAGTAAAGGAAATTTTTGCAGAAAGATACATTTCTGCGGTCCATTTTGCGGTTGCAGAATCATTCTGCGGGCCGTATAATGGCCGTAGAACGGGCAGAAGCTAGGCAGGTGAGGGTGCAAATCTGCAGTGGATTATGTGACCACAGAAATATTTTGTGGGGTATTATGCGACCGCAGAACAAGTCTTATTGGGTTGAAAAATGAGCCGATGAGTAAAGGAAATTTGCGAGCATAAATATGCATTTTTGCGGTCCATTTTGCGGCCGCGGAATCACTCTGCGGGATGCATACTAGCCGCAGAATGAGCAGAGGCTGGATAGTTGAGGGTGCAAATCTGCGATCGATTATGCGAACGCAAAATAGTTTTGCGGTGCATTATGCGACCACAAAACAAGTCTTTTTGGGTTGAACAATGAGCCGATGAGTAAAGGAAATTATGGCAGAAAGATGCATTGATGCGGTCCATTTTGCGGCCGCAGAATCTCTCTACGGGATGCATAATGGCCGTAGAATGGGCAGAAGCTGGGCAGGTGTGGGTGCAAATCTGCGGTCGATTATGCGACCGCAGAAATATTTTGCGGTGCATTATTTGATCGCAAAACAAATCTTTTTGGGTTGAACAATGAGCCGATAAGTAAAGGAAATTTTGGCAGAAAGATACATTTCTACGGACCATTTTGCAGTTGCAGAATCATTCTGCGTGCCGCATAATGGCCGCAGAACGGGCAGAAGCTGGGCAGGTGAGGGTGCAAATCAACGGTCGATTATGTAAACACAGAAATATTTTGTGGTGCATTATGCGACCGCAGAACAAGTCTTTTTGGGTTGAACAATGAGCCGATAAGTAAAGAAAATTTTGGCATAAATATGCATTTTTGCGGTCCATTTTGCGGCCGCGCAATCACTTTGCGGGATGCATACCAGCCGCAGAATTGGCAGAAGCTGGGCAGGTGAGGGTGCAAATCTGCAGTCGATTATGCGATCACAAAATAGTTTTGCGGTGCATTATGCGACCGCAGAACAAGTCTTTTTGGGCTGAACAATGAGCCGATGAGTAAAGGAAATCTTAACAGAAAGATGCATTGATGCGGCCCATTTTGCGGCCGCAGAATCACTCTGCGGGATGCATAATGGTCGTAGAATGGGCCGAAGCTGGGCAGGTGTGGGTGCAAATCTGCGGTCGATTATGCGACCGTAGAATTATTTTGCGGTGCATTATGTGATCGCAGAACAAGTCTTTTTGGGTTGAACAATGAACCGATGAGTAAAGAAAATTTGCGGGCATAAATATGCATTTTTGCGGTCCATTTTGCGGCCGCGGAATCACTCTGCGGGATGCATACTAGTCGCAGAATGGGCAGAGGCTGGACAGGCGAGGGTGCAAATCTGCGATCGATTATGCAAACGCAAAATAGTTTTGCAGTGCATTATGCGACCACAGAACAAGTCTTTTTGGGTTGAACAATGGGCAGATGAGTAAAGGAAATTTTGGTATAAATATGCATTTTTGCGGTCCATTTTGCGGCCGCAGAATCACTCTACGGGCCGCATACTAGCCGTAGTATGGGCAGAAGCTGGGCAGGTGAGGGTGCAAATCTGCGGTCGATTATTCAACCGCAGAAATATTTTGCGGTGCATTATGCGATCGCAAAATAAGTCTTTTTAGGTTGAACAATGAGCCGATAAGTAAAGGAATTTTTGGTATAAGCATTTTTGCGGCCGCGGAATCACTCTACGGACCGCATACTAGCCGTAGAATGGGCAGAAGCTGGGCAGGTGAGGGTGCAAATCTGCGGTCAATTATGCGACCGCAGAACTGTTTTGCGGTGCAATATACGACCGTAGAACAAGTCTTTTAGGGTTGAACAATGAGCCGATTAGTAAGGGAAATTTTGGCAGAAAGATGCATTGATGCGGTCCATTTTGCGGCCGCAGAATCTCTCTACGGGATGCATAATGGCCGTAGAATGGGCAGAAGCTGGGCAGGTGGGGGTGCAAATCTGTGGTCGATTATGCGACCGCAGAAATATTTTGCGGTGTATTAGTTGATCGCAGAACAATTCTTTTTGGGTTGAACAATGATCCGATAAGTAAAGGAAATTTTGGCAGAAAGATACATTTCTGCGGACCATTATGTGGCTGCGGAATAACTTTGCGGGACGTATACTAGCCGCAGAATGGGCAGAAGCTGGAAAGGTGAGGGTGCAAATCTGCGGTCGATTATGCGAACGCAAAATAGTTTTGCGTTACATTATGCGACCATAGAACAAGTCTTTTTGGTTTGAACAATGAGCCGATGAGTAAAGGAAATTTTGGTATAAATATGCATTTTTGCGGTCCATTTTGCGGCCGCAGAATCACTCTACGGGCCACATACTAGCCGTAGTATGGGGTAGAAGCTGGGCAGGTGAGGGTGCAAATCTGCGGTCGATTATTCAACCGCAGAACTATTTTGCGGTGCATTATGCGATCGCAGAACAAGTCTTTTTGGGTTGAACAATGAGCCGATAAGTAAAGGAATTTTTGGTATAAGCATTTTTGCGGCCACAGAATCACTCTACGGACCGCATACTAGCCGTAGAATGGGCAGAAGCTGGGCAGGTGAGGGTGCAAATCTGTGACCGATTATGCGACCGCAGAACTATTTTACGGTGCAATATATGACCGCAGAACAAGTCTTTTAGGGTAGAGCAATGAGCCGATGAGTAAAGGAAATTTTAGCAGAAATATACATTGTTGCGGTCCATTTTGCGGACGCAGAATCACTCTGCGGGATGCATAATTGCCGTAGAATGGGTAGAAGCTGGGCAGGTGTGGGTGCAAATCTACGGTCGATTATACGACCGCAGAAATATTTTGCGGTGCATTATGTGATCGCAGAACAAGTCTTTTTGTGTTGAACAATGAGCCGATAAGTAAAGGAAATTTTGGCAGAAAGATTTATTTTTGCAAACCATTTTGCGGTGGCAGAATCATTCTACAGGCCGCATAATGGCCGCAGAATGGACATAAGCTGGGCAGGTGAGGGTGTAAATCTGCAGTCGATTATGCGACCGCAGAACTATTTTGCGGGGCATTATGCGACCTCATAACAAGTCTTTTTGGGTTGAACAATGAGCCGATGAGTGAAGGAAATTTTGGCATAAATATGTATTTTTGTGGTCAATTTTGCGGCCGCGAAATAACTCTGCGGGACGCATACTAGCCGCAGAATGGGCAGAAGCTGGGCAGGTGAGGGTGCAAATCTACAGTCGATTATTCGATCGCAAAACGGTTTTGCGATGCATTATGCGACCGCATAACAAGTCTTTTTGGGTTGAACAATGAGCCGATGAGTAAAGGAAATTTTGCCATAAATATGCATTTTTGAGGTCCATTTTGCAGCCGCGGAATCGCTCTGCGGGCTGCATAATATACGTAGAATGGGCAGAAGCTAGGCAGATGAGGGTTCAAATCTACGGTCGATTATACAACCTCAGAACTGTTTTGCGGTGGATTATACGACCGTAGAATAAGTCTTTTTGTGTTGAACAATGAGCCGATGAGTAAAGGAAATTTTTACAGAAAGATGCATTTCTGCGGTCCATTTTGCGGCCGCAAAATCATTCTGCGAGATGCATAATGGCTGTAGAATGGGCAGAAGCTGGGTAGGTGTGGGTGCAAATCTGCGGTCGATTATGCGACCGCAGAAATATTTTGCGATACATTATGTGACCGCAGAACAAGTCTTTTTGGGTTGAACAATGAGCCGATTAGTAAAGGAAATTTTGGCAGAAAGATGCATTTCTGCGGTCCATTTTGCGGCCGCAAAATAACTCTACGGGATGCATAATAGCCGTAGAATGGGCAGAGGCTGGGCAGGTGTGGGTGCAAATCTGCGGTCGATTATGCGACCGCAGAAATATTTTGCATTGCATTATGCGACCGCAAAACAAATCTTTTAGGGTTGAGCAATGAGCCGATGAGTAAAGGAAATTTTGGCAGAAAGATTCATTTTCGCAAACCATTTTGCGGTCGCAGAATCATTCTACAGGCCGCATAATGGCCGTAGAACAGGCAGAAGCTGGGCAGGTGAGGGTGTAAATCTGCGGTCGATTATGTGACCATTGAACTATTTTGCGGTGCATTATGCGACCGCAGAACAAGTCTTTTAGGGTTGAACAATCAGCCGATGAGTAAAGGAAATTTTGGCAGAAATATGCATTGTTGCGGTCCATTTTGCAGCCGCAGAATCACTCTGCGGGATGCATAATGGCCGTAGAATGGGTAGAAGCTGGGCAGGTGTGGGTGCAAATCTGCGATCGATTATGCGACCGCAAAAATATTTTGCGGTGCATTATGTGATCGCAGAACAAGTCTTTTTGGGTTGAACAATGAGCCGATTAGTAAGGGAAATTTTGGCAGAAAGATGCATTTCTGCGGTCCATTTTGCGGCCGCAAAATCACTCTACGGGATGCATAATGGCCATAGAATGGGCAGAGGCTTGGCAGGTGTGGGTGGAAATCTGCGGTCGATTATGCGACCGCAAAAATATGTGACCGCAGAACAAGTCTTTTTGGGTTGAACAATGAGCCGATTAGTAAGGGAAATTTTGGCAGAAAGATGCATTTCTGCGGTCCATTTTGCGGCCGCAAAATCACTCTACGGGATGCATAATGGCCGTAGAATGGGCAGAGGCTTGGCAGGTGTGGGTGGAAATCTGCGGTCGATTATGCGACCGCAAAAATATTTTGCGGTGCATTATGTGACCGCAAAACAAATCTTTTAGGGTTGAGCAATGAGGCGATGAGTAAAGGTAATTTTGGCAGAAAGATTCATTTTCGCAAACCATTTTGCGGTGGCAGAATCATTCTATAGGCCGCATAATGGCCGCAGAACGGACATAAGCTGGACAGGTGAGGGTGTAAATCTGCGGTCGATTATGTGACCGCAGAACTATTTTGCGGAGCATTATGCGACCGCATAACAAGTCTTTTTGGGTTTAACAATGAGCCGATGAGTGAAGGAAATTTTGGCATAAATATGCATTTTTGCGGTCCATTTTGCAGCCGCGAAATCACTCTGCGGGATGCATACTAGCCACAGAATGGGCAGAAGCTGGCCAGGTGAGGGTGCAAATCTGCAGTTGATTATTGGACCGCAAAACGGTTTTGCTATGCATTATGCGACCACATAACAAGTCTTTTTGGGTTTAACAATGAGCCGATGAGTAAAGGAAATTTTGGCATAAATATGCATTTTTGAGGTCCATTTTGCAACCGCGGAATCACTCTGCGGGCCGCATACTATACGTAGAATGGGCAGAAGCTAGGCAGATGAGGGTTCAAATCTGCGATCGATTATGCGACCTCAGAACTGTTTTGCGGTGGATTATACGACCGTAGAATAAGTCTTTTTGTGTTGCACAATGAGCCGATGAGTAAAGGAAATTTTTGCAGAAAGATGCATTTCTGCGGTCCATTTTGCGGCCGCAAAATCATTCTGCGAGATGCATAATGGCTGTAGAATGGGCAGAAGCTGGGTAGGTGTGGGTGCAAATCTGCGGTCGATTATGCGATTGCAGAAATATTTTGCGATGCATTATATGACCGCAGAACAAGTCTTTTTGGGTTGAACAATGAGCCGATTAGTAAGGGAAATTTTGGCAGAAATATGCATTTCTGCGGTCTATTTTGCGGCCGCAAAATCACTCAACGGGATGCATAATAGTCGTAGAATGGGCAGAGGCTGGGCAGGTGTGGGTGCAAATCTGCGGTCGATTATGCGACTGCAGAAATATTTTGCATTGCATTATGCGACCACAAAACAAATCTTTTAGGGTTGAGCAATGAGCCGATGAGTAAAGGAAATTTTGGTAGAAAGATTCATTTTCGCAAACCATTTTGCGGTCGCAGAATCATTCTACAGACCGCATAATGGTCGCAGAACGGGAAGAAGCTGGGCAGGTGAGGGTGCAATTCTGCGGTCGATTATTCGACCGCAAAACGGTTTTGCGGTGTATTATGCGACCGCAGAATAAGTCTTTTGGGGTTGAACAATGAGCCGATGAGTAAAGGAAATTTTGGCAGAAAGATGCATTTCTGCGGTCCATTTTGCGGCGGCAGAATCACTCTGCGGGATGCATAATGGACGTAGAAAGGGCAGAAGCTGGGCAGGTGTGGGTGCAAATCTGCAGTCGATAATGCGACCGCAGAAATATTTTGCGGTGCATTATGCGATCGCATAACAAGTCTTTTTGGGTTGAACATTAAGCCGATAAGTAAAGGAAGTTTTGGCATAAATATGCATTTTGGCGGTCCATTTTGCGGCCGCGGAATCACTTTGTGCGCCGCATACTAGCCGTAGAATAGGCAGAAGCTGGGCAGATGAGGGTACAAATCTACGGTCGATTATGCGACTTCAGAACTATTTTGCTGTGCATTATACGACCGCAGAACAAGTCTTTTTGGGTTGAACAATAAGCCGATGAGTAAAGGAAATTTTGGATTAAAGATGCATTTCTGCGGTCTATTTTTCGGCCGCAAAATCACTCTGCGGGATGCATAATGGCCGTAGAATGGGCAGAAGCTGGGCAGGTGTGGGTGCAAATATGCGATCGATTATGCGACCGCAGAAATATTTTGCGGTGCATTATGTGACCACCGAACAAGTCTTTTTGGGTTGAACAATGAGCCGATTAGTAAGGGAAATTTTGGCAGAAAGATGCATTTCTGCGGTCTATTTTGCGGTGCATTATGTGACCGCATAACAAGTCTTTTTGGGTTGAACAATGAGCCGATTAGTAAGGAAGATTTTGGCAGAAAGATGTATTTCTGCGGTCCATTTTGTGGCCCCAAAATCACTCTACGGGATGCATAATGGCCGTAGAATGGGCACAAGCTAGGAGGGTGTGGGTGAAAATCTGCGGTCGATTATGCGACCGTAAAAATATTTTATGGTGCATTATACGACGGTAAAAAAATCTTTTAGGGTTGAGCAATGAGCTGATGAGTAAAGGAAATTTTGGCAGAAAGATGCATTGCTACGGTCCATTTTGCGGCCGCACAATCACTGTGCGGGATGCATAATGGTCATAGAATGGGCAGAAGCTGGGCAGGTGTGGGTGCAAATCTGTGGTCGATTATGCTACCACAAAAATATTTTGCGGTGCATTATGTGATCGCAGAACAAGTCTTTTTGGGTTGAACAATGAGCCGATAAGTAAAGAAAATTTTGGTAGAAAGATACATTTCTAGGGACCATTTTGCGGTCGTAGAATCATTCTGCGGGCCGCATAATGGCCGCAGAACAGGCAGAAGCTGGGCAGGTGAGGGTGCAAATATGCGGTCGATTATGTGAGCACAGAACTTTTTTTCGGTGCTTTATACGCCCGCAGAACAAGTCTTTTTGGGTTGGACAATGAGCCAATGAGTAAAGGAAATTTTGGCATAAATATGCATTTTTGCGGTCAATTTTACGGTCGCGGAATCACTCGGCGGGACGCATACTAGCCGCAGAATGGGAAGAAGCTGGGCAAGTGAGGGTGTAAATCTGCGGTCGATTATGCGACCTGAGAACTATTTTACGGTGCATTATACGACCGCAGAACAAATCTTTTTGGGTTGTACGATGAGCCGATGAGTAAAGAAAATTTTGGCAGAAAGATGCATTTCTACGGTCCATTTTGCGGCCGCAGAATCACTCTGCGGGATGCATAATGGCCGTAGAATGGGCAGAAGCTGGGCAGGTGTGGGGGCAAATCTGCAATCGATAATGCTACAGCAGAAATTGTTTGCGGTACATTATGCGACCGTAGAACATGTCTTTTTGCGTTGAACAATGAGCCGATGAGTAAAGGAAATTTTTGCAGAAAGATGCATTGCTGCGGTCCATTTTGCGACCACAGAATCACTCTGCGGGACGCATAATTTCTCTAGAATGAGCAGAAGCTGGACAGGTGTGGGTGCAAATCTGCGGTCGATTATGCGACCGCAGAAATATTTTGCGGTGCATTATGCGATCGCAGAACAAGTCTTTTTGGGTTGAACAATGAGTCGATAAGTAAAGAAAATTTTGGTATAAATTTGCATTTTTGTGGTCACTCTACAGGCCGCATACTAGCCGTAAAATGGGAAGAAGCTGGGCAGGTGAGGGTGCAAATCTGCGGCCGATTATGCGACCGCAGAACTATTTTGCGATGAAATATACGACCGCGAAATCACTCTGCGGTCCATTTTGCGACCACGAAATCACTCTGCGGGACGCATACTAGCCGCAGAATGGGCAGAAGCTGCGCAGGTGAGGGTGCAAACTGCGGTCTATTATTCGACCGCAAAATGGTTTTGCGGCGCATATGCGACCGCATAACAAGTCTTTTTGGGTTGAACAATGAGCCGATGAGTAAAGGAAATTTTGGCAGTAAGATGCATTTCTGCGATTCATTTTGCTACCGCAGAATCACTGTCCGAGATGGATAATGGTCGTAGAATGGGCAGAAGCTGGGCAGGTGAGGGTGCAAATCTGCGATCGATTATTCGACCGCAAAATGGTTTTGCGGTGCATTATGCGACCGCAGAACAAGTATTTTTGGGTTGAACAATGAGTCGATGAGTAAAGGAAATTTTAGCAGAAAGATGCATTTCTGCGGTCCATTTTGCGGCCGCAGAATTATTCTGCGGGATGCATAATGGACATAGAATGGGCAAAAGCTGGGTAGGTGTGGGTGCAAATCTACGGTCGATAATGCGACCGCAGAAATATTTTGCGGTGCATTATGCGATCGCATAACAAGTCTTTTTAGGATGAACAATGAGCTGCTAAGTAAAGGAAATTTTGGCATAAATATGCATTTTTGCGGTCCATTATGCGGCCGCGGAATCACTCTGCGGGCCGCATACTAGCCGTAAAATGGGAAGAAGCTGGGCAGATGAGGGTGCAAATCTGCGGTCGATTATGCGACCTCAAAATTTTTTTGCGGTGCATTATTTGACCGCAGAACAAGTCTTTTTGGGTTGAACAATGAGCCGATTAGTAAGGAAAATTTTGGCAGAAAGATGTATTTCTGCGGTCCATTTTGCAGCCGCGGAATCACTCTACGGGCCGCATACTATATGTAGAATGGGCAGAAGCTAGGCAGATGAGGGTGCAAATCTGCGGTCGATTATGCGACCTCAGAACTATTTTGCAGTGGATTATAAGACCGCAGAATAAGTCTTTTTGGTTGAACAATGAGCCGATGAGTAAAGGAAATTTTGGCAGAAAGATGCATTTCTGTGGTCCATTTTGCAGCCGCAAAATTATTCTGCGAGATGCATAATGGCCGTAGAGTGGGCAGAAGCTGTGTAGGTGTGGGTTCAAATCTGCGGTCGATTATCCGACCGAAAAATTATTTTGCGATGCATTATGTGACCGCAGAATAAGTCTTTTTGGGTTGAACAATGAGCCGATTAGGAAGGGAAATTTTGGCAGAAAGATGCATTTCTGCGGTCCATTTGCGGCCGCAAAATCACTCTACGGGATGCATAATGGACGTAGAATGGGCAGAGGCTGGGCAGGTGTGGGTGCGAATCTGCGGTCGATTATACGACCGCAAAAATATTTTGCGGTGCATTATGCGACCGCAAAATAAATCTTTTAGGGTTGAGCAATGAGCCGATGAGTAAAGGAAATTTTGGCAGAAAGATTCATTTTCGCAAACCATTTTGTGGTCGCAGAATCATTCTACAGGCCGCATAATGGCCGCAGAAAGGGCAGAAGCTCGGCAGGTGAGGGTGTAAATCTGCGGTCGATTATGTGACCATAGAACTATTTTGCGGTGCATTATGCGACCGCATAACAAGTCGTTTTGGGTAGAACAATGAGCCGATAAGTAAAGGAATTTTTGGTATAAATTTTCATTTTTGCAATCCATTTTGCGGTCGCGGAATCACTCTACGGGCCGCATACTAGCCGTAGAATGGGCAGAAGTTGGGTAGGTTAGGGTGCAAATCTGTGGTCGATTATGCGACCGTAGAACTATTTTGCGGTACAATATACGACCGCAGAACAAGTCTTTTAGGGTTGAACAATAAGCCGATGAGTAAAGGAAATTTTGGCAGAAATATGCATTGTTGCGGTTCATTTTGCGGCCGCAGAATCACTTTGCAGGATGCATAATGGCCGTAGAATGGGTAGAAGCTGGGCAGGTGTGGGTGCAAATCTGCGGTCGATTATGCGACCGCAAAAATATTTTGCGGTGCATTATGTGATCGCAGAACAAGTCTTTTTGGGTTGAACAATGAGCCGATAAGTAAAGGAGAATTTGGCAGAAAGATTCATTTTCGCAAACCATTTTGCGGTCGCAAAATCATTCTATAGGCCGCATAATGGCCACAGAACGGACATAAGCTCGGCAGGTGAGGGTGTAAATCTGCGGTCGATTATGCGACCGTAGAACTATTTTGCGGTGCATTATGCGACCGCATAACAAGTCTTTTTGGGTTGAACAATGAGCCGATGAGTGAAGGAAATTTTGGCATAAATATGCATTTTTGCGGTCCATTTTGCAGCCGCGATATCACTCTGCGGGACGCATACTAGCCGCAGAATGGGCAGAAGCTGGGCAGGTGAGGGTACAAATCTGCAGTCGATTATTCAACCGCAAAATGGTTTTGCGGTGCATTATGCGACCGCATAACAAGTCTTTTTGGGTTGAACAATGAGCCGATGAGTAAAGGAAATTTTGGCATAAATATGCATTTTTGCGGTCAATTTTGCGGCCGCGGAATCACTCTACGGGACGCATATTAGCCTCAGAATGGGCAGAAGCTAGGCAGGTGAGGGTGCAAATCTGCGGTCGATTATTTTATCGTAAAACGTTTTTGCGGTGCATTATGCAACCGCAGAACAAGTCTTTTTGGGTTGAACAATGAGCCGATGAGTAAAGTAAATTTTGGCAGAAAGATGCATTTCTGCGGTCCATTTTGCGGCCGCAGAATCACTTTGCGGGATGCATAATGGACGTAGAATGGGCAGAAGCTGGGCAGGTGTGGGTGCAAATCTGCGGTCGATAATGCGACCGCAGAAATATTTTGCGGTGCATTATGTGATCGCATAACAAGTCTTTTTGGGTTAAACAATGAGCTGATAAGTTAAGGAAATTTTGGCATAAATATGCATTTTTGAGGTCCATTTTGCAGCCGCAAAATCACTCTGCGGGCCGCATACTATACGTAGAATGGGCAGAAGCTAGGCAGATGAGGGTGCAAATCTGCGGTCGATTATGCGACCTCAGAACTATTTTGCGGTGGATTATACGACTGCAGAATAAGTCTTTTTGGGTTGAACAATGAGCCGATGAGTAAAGAAAATTTTGGCAGACAGATGCATTTCTGTGGTCCATTTTGCGGCCGCAAAATCATTCTGCGAGATGCATAATGGCCATAGAATGGGCAGAAGCTGGGTAGGTGTGGGTGCAAATCTGCGGTCGATTATCCGACCGCAGAAATATTTTGCGATGCATTATGTGACCGCAGAACAAGTCTTTTTGGGTTGAACAATGAGCCGATTAGTAAGGGAAATTTTGGCAGAAAGATGCATTTCTGCGGTCCATTTTGTGGCCGCAAAATCACTCTACGGGAGGCATAATGGCCGTAGAATGGGCAGAAGCTGGGCAGGTGTGGGTGCAAATCTGCGGTCGATTATGCGACCGCAGAAATATTTTTGCGATGCATTATGCGACCGCAGAACAAATCTTTTAGGGTTGAGCAATGAGCCGATGAGAAAAGGAAATTTTGGTAGAAAGATTCATTTTCGCAAACCATTTTGCGGTCGCAGAATCATTCTACAGGCCGCATAATGATCGCAGAACGGGCAGAAGCTGGGCAGATGAGGGTGTAAATCTGCGGTCGATTATGTGACCATAAAACTATTTTGCGGTGCATTATGCGACCGCATAACAAGTCTTTTGGGTAGAACAATGAGCTGATAACTAAAGGAAATTTTGGTATAAATTTGCATTTTTGCAATCCATTTTGCGGCCGGGGAATCACTCTACGGGCCGCATACTAACCGTAGAATGGGCAAAAGTTGGGTAGGTTAGGGTGCAAATCTGTGGTCGATTATGCGACCGCAGAACTATTTTGCGGTTCAATATACGACCAAAGAACAAGTCTTTTAGGGTTGAACAATGAGCCGATGAGTAAAGGAAAGTTTGGCAGAAATATGCATTGTTGCGGTCCATTTTGCGGCCGCAGAATCAGTCTGCGGGATGCATAATTGCCGTAGAATGGGTAGAAGCTGGGCAGGTGTGAGTGCAAATCTGCGGTCGATTATGCGACCACAGAAATATTTTGCGGTGCATTATGTGATCGCAGAACAAGTCTTTTTGGGTTGAACAATGAGCCGATAAGTAAAGGAAATTTTGGCAGAAAGATTCATTTTCGCAAACCATTTTGCGGTCGCAGAATCATTCTACAGGCCGCATAATGGCCGCAGAACGGATAGAAGCTGGGCAGGTGAGGGTGTAAATCTGCGATCGATTATGTGACCATAGAACTATTTTGCGGTGCATTATGCGACCGCATAACAAGTCTTTTTGGGTTGAACAATGAGCCGATGAGTAAAGGAAAGTTTGGCATAAATATGCATTTTTGTGGTCAATTTTGCGGCTGCGAAATCACTCTGCGGGATGCATACTAGCCGCAGAATGGGCAGAAGCTGGGCAGGTGAGGGTGCAATTCTGCGGTCGATTATTCGACCGCAAAACAATTTTGTTTACTGTTTTGCGGTGTATTATGCGACCACCGAATAAGTCTTTTTGGGTTGAACAATGAACCGATGAGTAGAGGAAATTTTGGCAGAAAGATGCATTTCTGCGGTCCATTTTGCGGCCGTAGAATCACTCTGCGAGATGCATAATGGACGTAGAAAAGCCAGAAGCTGGGTAGGTATGGGTGCAAATCTGCAGTCGATAATGCGACCGCAGAAATATTTTGCGGTGCATTATGCAATCGCATAACAAGTCTTTTTGGGTTGAACATTAAGCCGATAAGTAAAGGAAGTTTTGGCATAAATATGCATTTTGGCGGTCCATTTTGCGGCCGCGGATTCACTTTGCGGGCCGCATACTAGCCGTAGAATAGGCAGAAGCTGGGCAGATGAGGGTGCAAATCTGCGGTCGATTATGCTACTTCAGAACTGTTTTGCTGTACATTATACGACCGCAGAACAAGTCTTTATGGGTTGAACAAAGAGCCGATGAGTAAAGGAAATTTTGGATTAAAGATGCATTTCTGGGGTCTATTTTTCGACTGCAAAATCACTCTGCGGGATGCATAATGGCCGTAGAATGGGCTGAAGCTGGGCAGGTGTGGGTGCAAATCTGCGATCGATTATGCGACCGCAGAAATATTTTGCGGTGCATTATGTGACCACCGAACAAGTCTTTTTGGGTTGAATAATGAGCCGATTAGTAAGGGAAATTTGGCACAAAGATGCATTTCTGCGGTCCATTTTGCGGCCGCAAAATTACTCTACGGGATGCATAATGGCCGTAGAATGGGCACAAGCTAGGAAGGTGTGGGTGCAAATCTGCGGTGGATTATGCGACCGCAAAAATATTTTGCGGTGCATTATACGACCGCAAAACAAATCTTCTAGGGTTGAGCAATGAGCCGATGAGTAAAGGAAATTTTGGCAGAAAGATGCATTGCTATGGTCCATTTTGCGGCCGCAGAATCACTGTGCAGGATGCATAATGGTCGTAGAATGGGCAAAAGTTGGGCAGGTGTGGGTGCAAATCTGCGATCGATTATGCTACCGCAGAAATATTTTGCGGTGCATTATGTGATCGCAGAACAAGTCTTTTTGGGTTGAACAATGAGCCGATAAGTAAAGGAAATTTTGGTAGAAAGATACATTTCTAGGGACCATTTTGCGGTCGTAGAATCATTCTGCGGGCCGCATAATGGCCGCAGAACGGGCAGAAGCTGGGCAGGTGAGGGTGCAAATATGCGGTCGATTATGTGAGCACAAAACTATTTTTCGGTGCTTTATGCGACCGTAGAACAAGTCTTTTTGGGTTGAACAATGAGCCGATGAGTAAAGGAAATTTTGGCATAAATATGTGATTTTGCGGACCATTTTGCGGTCGCAGAATCACTGTCCGGGCCGCATAATAGCCGAAGAATGGGAAGAAACTGGGCAGGTGAGGGTGCAAATCTACGGTCGATTATGTGACCACCGAACTATTTTGCGGTGCATTATGCGACTGCAGAACAAGTCTTTTTGGGTTGAACAATGAGCCGATGAGTAAAGGAAATTTTGGCATAAATATGCATTTTTGCGGTCAATTTTGCGGCCGCAGAATCAATGTGCGAGATGCATACTAGCCGAAGAATGGGCATAAGCTGGGCAGGTGAGGGTGCAAATCTGCGGTCGATTATGCGACCGCAGAACTATTTTGCGATACATTATGCGACCGTAGAACAAGTCTTTTTAGGTTGAACAATGAGCCGATGAGTAAAGAAAATTTTTTGCAGAAAGATACATTGCTGCGGTCCATTTTCGACCGCAGAATGACTCTGCGGGATGCATAATTTCTCTAGAATGGGCAGAAGCTGGGCAGGTGTGGGTGTAAATCTGCGGTCGATTATGCGACCGCAGAAATATTTTACGGTGCATTATGCGATTGCAGAACAAGTCTTTTTGGGTTGAAAAATGAGTCGATAAGTAAAGAGAATTTTGGTATAAATTTGCATTTTTGCGGTCACTCTACAGGTCGCATACAACCGTAAAATGGGCAGAAGCTGGGCAGGTGAGAGTGCAAATCTGCGGTCGATTATGCGACCGCAGAACTATTTTGCGGTGAAATATACGACCGCAGAACAAGTCTTTTAGGGTTGAACAATGAACTGATGAGGAAAGGAAATTTTGGCAGAAAGATGCATTACTGCGATCCATTTTGCGACCGCAAAATCACTCTGCGGGACGCATACTAGCCGCAGAATGGGCAGAAGCTGGGCAGGTGAGGGTGCAAATTTGCGGTCTATTATTCGACCGCAAAATGGTTTTGCGGTGCATATGCGACCGTAGAACAAGGCTTTTTGGGTTGAACAATGAGCCGATGAGTAAAGGAAATTTTGGCAGAAAGATGCATTTCTACGATTCATTTTGCTGCTGCAGAATCAACGTGCGAGATGGATAATGGCCGTAGAAGGGGCAGAAGCTGGGCAGGTGAGGGTGCAAATCTGCGGTCGATTATTCTACCGTAAAATGGTTTTGCGGTGCATTATGCGACCGCAGAAAAAGTATTTTTGGGTTGAACAATGAGTCGATGAGTAAAGGAAATTTTAGCAGAAAGATGCATTTCTGCGGTCTATTTTGCGGCCGCAGAATTACTCTGCGGGATGCATAATAGATATAGAATGGGCAGAAGCTGGGCATGTATGGGTGCAAATCTGCGGTCGATAATGCGACCGCAGAAATATTTTGCGGTGCATTATGCGATCGCATAACAAATCTTTTTAGGTTGAACAATGAGCTGCTAAGTAAAGGTAATTTTGGCATAAATATGCATTTTTGCGGTCCATTTTGCGGTCCATTATGCGGCCGCGGAATCACTCTGCGGGCCGCATACTAGCCGCAGAATGGGAAGAAGCTGGGCAGATGAGGGTGCAAATCTGCGGTTGATTATGCGACCTCAAAAAATTTTTGCGGTGCATTATTTGACCGCATAACAAGTGTTTTTGGGTTGAACAATGAGCCGATAAGTAAGAAAAATTTTGGCAGAAAGATGTATTTCTGCGGTCCATTTTGTGGCAGCAAAATCACTCTGTGGGATGCATAATGGTCGTAGAATGGGCAGAAGCTAGGCAGGTGTGGGTGCAAATTTGCGGTCGATTATGCGACCGTAGAAATATTTTGCAGTACATTATGTGACCGCCGAACAAGTCTTTTTGGGTTGACCAATGAGCCGATTAGTAAGGGGAAATTTGGCAGAAAGATGTATTTCTGCGGTCCATTTTGCGGCCGCAAAATCACTCTGCGGGATGCATAATGGCCGTAGAATGGACAGAAGCTGGGAAGGTATGGGTGCAAATCTGCGGTCGATTATGCGACCGCAAAAATATTTTGCGGTGCATTATGCGATCGCAGAACAAGTCTTTTTGGGTTGAACAATGAGCCGATAAGTAAAGAAAATGTTGGTATAAATTTGCATTTTTGCGGTCAATTTTGCGGCCGCGAAACCACTCAACGGACCGCATACTAGCCGTAAAATAGGAAGAAGCTGGGCAGGTGAGGGTGCAAATCTGCGGTCGATTATGCGACCGCAGAACTTTTTTGCGGTGTAATATTCGACCGCAGAATAAGTCTTTTAGGGTTGAACAATGAGCCGATGAGCAAAGAAAATTTTGGCAGAAAGATGCATTGCTGCGGTCAATTTTGCGGCAGCAGAATCACTCTGCGGGATGCATAATGGCCAAAGAATGGGCAGAAGCTGGGGAGGTGTGGGTGCAAATCTGCGGTCAATTATGCGACCGCAGAAATAGTTTGCGGTGAATTATATGATCGTAGAACAAGTCTTTTTGGGTTGAACAATGAGCCGATAAGTAAAGGAAATTTTGGCAGAAAAATACATTTTTGCTGACCATTTTGCGGTCGCAGAATCATTTTGCGGGCGCAGAATCATTCTGCGGGCCGCATAATGGCTGCAGAACGGGCAGAAGCTGGGCAGGTGAAGGTGCAAATCTGCGGTGGATTATGTGACCACAGAACTATTTTGTGGTGCATTATGCGATCGCAGAACAAGTCTTTTTGGGTTGAACAATGAGCCGATGAGTAAAGGAAATTTTTGCACAAATATGCATTTTTGCGGTCAATTTTGCGGCCGTAGAATCACTCTGTGGGATGCATAATTTCTCTAGAATGGGCAGAAGCTAGGCAGTTTTGGGTGCAAATCTGCGGTCGATTATGCGATCGCAGAATTATTTTGCGGTGTGTTATGCGATCGCATAATAAGACTTTGTGGAGTGAACAATGACCCGATAAGTAAAGGAAATTTTGGCAGAATGATACATTTCTGCGGACCATTTTGCGGTCGCAGAATCACTCTGCGGGCCGCATAATAGCCGCAGAATATGAACAAATTGGGCAGGTGAGGGTGCAAATCTGCGGTCGATTATGTGTCCACAGAACTATTTTGCGGTGCATTATGTGACCGCAGAACAAGTCTTTTTGGGTTGAGCAATGAGCCGATGAGTAAAGGAACTTTTGGCATAAATATGCATTTTTACGGTCAATTATGCGGCCGCAGAATCACTCTGCGAGACATATACTAGCCGTAGAATGGGAAGAAGCTGGGCAGGTGTGGGTGAAAATCTGCGGTCGATTATGCGACCGCAGAAATATTTTGTGGTGCATTATGTGATCGCAGAACAAGTCTTTTTAGGTTGAACAATGAGCCGATAAGTAAAGGAAATTTTTGCAGAAAGATACATTTCTGCGGACCATTTTGCGGTCACAGAATCACTCTGCGGGCCGCATAATAGCCGCAAAATATGAACAAACTGGGCAGGTGAGGGTGCAAATCTGCGGTCGATTATGTGAACACAGAACTATTTTGCGGTGCATTATGCGACCGCAGAACAAGTCTTTTTGGGTTGAGCAATGAGCCGATGAGTAAAGGAACTTTTGGCATAAATATGCATTTTTGCGGTCAATTATGCGGCCGCAGAATCACTCTGCGAGACATATACTAGCCGTAGAATGGGCAGAAGCTGGGCAGGTGAGGGTGCAAATCTGCGGTCGATTATGCGACCACAGAACTGTTTTGCGGTGCATTATGCGACCGCAGAACAAGTCTTTTTAGGTTGAACAATGAGCCGATGAGTAAAGGAAATTTTGGCAGAAAGATGCATTTCTGCGGTCCATTTTGCGGCCGCAGAATCACTCTATGAGATGGATAATGGCCGTAGAATGGGCAGAAACTGGGCTGGTGTGGGTGCAAATCTACGGTCGATTATGCGTCCGTTGAGTTATTTTGCAGTGCATTATGCGATCGCATAATAAGTCTTTTTGGGTTGAACAATGAGCCGATAAGTAAAGGAAATTTTGGCATAAATATGCATTTTTGCGGTCCATTTTGCGGCCGCGGTATCACTCTGCGGGTCGCATAATAGCCGCAGAATGGGAAGAAACTGGGCAGGTGAGGGTGCAAATCTGCGGTCGATTATGTGACCACAGAACTATTTTGCGGAGCATTATGCGACTGCAGAACAAGTCTTTTTGGGTTGAGCAATGAGCCGATGAGTAAAGGAACTTTTGGCATAAATATGCATTTTTGCGGTCAATTATGCGGCCGCAGAATCACTCTGTGAGACATATACTAGCCGTAGAATGGGCAGAAGCTGGGCAGGCGAGGGTGCAAATCTGCGGTCGATTATGCGACCACAGAACTGTTTTGCGGTGCATTATGCGACTGCAGAACAAGTCTTTTTGGGTTGAACAACGAGCCGATGAGTAAAGGAAATTTTTGCATAAATATGCATTTTTGCGGTCAATTTTGCGGCCGCAGAATCACTGTGCGAGATGCATACTAGTCGCAGAATGGGTAGAAGCTGGGCAGGTGAGGGTGCAAATCTGCGGTCGATTATGCGACCGCAGAACTGTTATGCGATGCATTATGCGACCGCAAAATAAGTCTTTTTGGGTTGAACAACGAGCCGATGAGTAAAGGAAATTTTGGCAAAAAGATGCATTTCTGCGGTTATTTTTTGCGGCCGCACAATCACTGTGCGAGATGGATAATGGACGTAGAATGGGCAGAAGCTGGGCTGGTGTGGGTGCAAATCTGCGGTCAATTATGCGACCGTTGAATTATTTTGCGGTGCATTATGCGATCGCATAATAAGTCTTTTTGGGTTGAACAATGAGCCGATAAGTAAAGGAAATTTTGGCATAAATATGCATTTTGCGGTCGATTTTGCGACCGCGGAATCACTCTGCGGGCCGCATACTAGCCGTAGAATGGGCAGAAGCTGGGAAGGTGAGGGTGCAAATCTACGGTCGATTATGCAACCGCGTAACTATTTTGCGGTGCATTAAGCGATCGCAGAACAATTCTTTTTGGGTTGAACAATGAGCCGATAAGTAAAGAAAATTTAGGCAGAAATATTCATTTCTGCAGTCCATTTTGCGGTCGCAGAATCGTTCTGCGGGCCGAAGAACAGGCAGAAGCTGGGCAGGTGAGGGTTCAAATCTGCGATCGATTATGCTATCGCAGAACTATTTTGCGGTGCATTATGTGACCGCAGAACAAGTCTTTTTGGGTTGAACAACGAGCCGATGAGTAAAGGAAATTTTGGCAGAAAGATGCATTTCTGCGGTTCTTTTTGCGACCGCAGAATCACTGTGCGAGATGGATAATGGACGTAGAATCAGCAGAAGCTGGGGAGGTGTGGGTGAAAATCTGCGGTCGATTATGCGACCGTTGAATTATTTTGCGGTGCATTATGCGATCGCATAATAAGTCTTTTTGGGTTGAACAATGAGCCGATAAGTAAAGGAAATTTTGGCATAAAAATACATTTCTGCGGACCATTTTGCGGTCGCAGAATCATTTTGCGGGCACAGAATCATTATGCGGGCCACATAATGGCTGCAGAACGGGCAGAAGCTGGGCAGGTGAGGGTGCAAATCTGCGGTGGATTATGTGACCACAGAACTATTTTGTGGTGTATTATGTGATCGCAGAATAAGTCTTTTTGGGTTGAACAATGAGCCGATGAGTAAAGGAAATTTTTGCATAAATATGCATTTTTGCGATCAATTTTGCGGCCGCAGAATCACTCTGCGGGATGCATAATTTCTCTAGAATGGGCAAAAGCTAGGCAGTTTTGGGTGCAAATCTGCGATGCGTTATGCGATCGCAGAATTATTTTGCGGTGCGTTATGCGATCGCATAATACGTCTTTTTGGGTTGAACAATGAGCCGATAAGTAAAGGAAATTTTGGCATAAATATGCATTTTTGTGGTCCATTTTGCAGCCGCGGTATCACTCTGCGGAGCACATACTAGCCGTAGAATGGGCAGAAGCTGGGCAGGTGAGGGTGCAAATATGCGGTCGATTATGCGATCACACAACTGTTTTGCGGTGCATTATGCGACCATAGAACATGTCTTTTTGGGTTGAACAATGAACCGATGAGTAAAGGAAATTTTTGCAGAAAGATGCATTGTTGCGGTCCTTTTTGCGACCGCAGAATCACTCTGCGGGATGCATAATTTCTCTAGAATGGGAAGAAGCTGGGCAGGTGTGGGTGCAAATCTGCGGTCGATTATGCGACCGCAGAAATATTTTGTGGTGTATTATGTGATCGCAGAACAAGTCTTTTTGGGTTGAACAATGAGCCGATAAGTAAAGGAAATTATTGCAGAAAGATACATTTCTGCGGACCATTTTGCGGTCGCAGAATCACTCTGCGGGCCGCATAATAGCCGCAGAATATGAACAAACTGGGCAGGTGAGGGTGCAAATCTGCGGTCGATTATGTGACCACAGAACTATTTTGCGGTGCATTATGCGACCGTAGAACAAGTCTTTTTGGGTTAAGCAATGAGCCGCTGAGTAAAGGATGTTTTGGCATAAATATGCATTTTTGCGGTCAATTATGCGGCCGCAGAATCACTCTGCGAGACATATACTAGCCGTAGAATGGGCAGAAGCTGGGCAGGTGAGGGTGCAAATCTGCGGTCGATTATGCGACCGCAAAACTGTTTTGCGGTGCATTATGCGACCACAGAACAAGTCTTTTTAGGTTGAACAATGAGCCGATGAGTAAAGGAAATTTTGGCAGAAAGATGCATTTTTGCGGTCCATTTTGCGACCACAGAATCACTCTACGAGATGGATAATGGACGTAGAATGGGAAGAAACTGGGCTGGTGTGGGTGCAAATCTACGGTCGATTATGCGTCCGTTGAATTATTTTGCAGTGCATTATGCGATCGCATAATAAGTCTTTTTGGGTTGAATAATGAGCCGATAAGTAAAGGAAATTTTGGCATAAATATGCATTTTTACGGTCCATTTTGCGGCCGCGGTATCACTCTGTGGGTCACATAATAGCCGCAGAATGGGAAGAAACTGGGCAGGTGAGGGTGCAAATCTGCGGTCGATTATGTGACCACAAAACTATTTTGCGGTGCATTATGCGACTGCAGAACAAGTCTTTTTGGGTTGAACAATGAGCCGATGAGTAAAGGAAATTTTGGTATAAATATGCATTTTTGCGGTCAATTTTGCTGCCGCAGAATCACTGTGCGAGATGCATACTAGCCGCAGAACGGGCAGAAGCTGGGCAGGTGAGGGTGCAAATCTGCGGTCGATTATGCGACCGCAGAACTGTTTTGCGGTGCATTATGCGACTGCAGAACAAATCTTTTTGGGTTGAACAATGAGCCGATGAGTAAAGGAAATTTTAGCAGAAAGATGCATTTCTGCGATTCTTTTTGCGGCCGCAGAATCACTGTGCGAGATGGATAATGGACGTAGAATGGGCAGAAGCTGGGCTGGTGTGGGTGCAAATCTGCGGTCGATTATGCGACCGTTGAATTATTTTGCGGTGCATTATGCGATCGCATAATAAGTCTTTTTGGGTTGAACAATGAGCCGATAAGTAAAGGAAATTTTGGCATAAATATGCATTTTTGCGGTCCATTTTGTGGCCGTGGAATCACTCTACGGGCCGCATACTAGCCGTAGAATGGGCAGAAGCTGGGAAGGTGAGGGTGCAAATCTGCGGTCGATTATGCAACCACAAAACTATTTTGCGGTGCATTAAGCGATCGCAGAACAATTCTTTTTGGGTTGAACAATGAGCCGATAAGTAAAGAAAATTTAGGCAGAAATATGCATTTCTACGGTCCATTTTGCGGTCGCAGTATCGTTCTGCGGGCCGTAGAACGGGTAGAAGCTGGGCAGGAGAGGGTTCAAATCTCCGGTCGATTATGCTATCGCAGAACTATTTTGCGGTGCATTATGCGACCGCAGAACAAGTCTTTTTGGGTTGAACAACGAGCTGATGAGTAAAGGAAATATTTGCAGAAAGATGCATTTATGCGGTCCATTTTGCGGCCGCAAAATCCCTCTGCAGGCCATATATGGTCGCAGAATAGGCAGAAGCTGGGCAGATGAGGGTGGAAGTCTGCGATCGATTATGCAACCGCAGAACAAGTCTTTTTGGGTTGAACAATGAACCGATAAGTAAAGGAAATTTTGGACGAAAGATGCATTTCTGCAATCCATTTTGCGGCCGCAGAATCACTCTACGGGTCGCATAATGGTCGTAGAATGGGCAGAAGCTAGGCAGGTGTGTGTGCAAATCTGCGGTCGATTATGCGACCGTAGAAATATTTTGCGGTGCATTATGCGATCGCAGAACAAGTCTTTTTGGGTTGAACAATGAACCGATAAGTAAAGGATATTTTGGCAGAAAGATACATTTCTGCGCACCATTTTACGGTCGCAGAATCATTTTGCGGGCCGCATAATGGCCGAAGAACGGGCATAATCTGGGTAGGTGAGGGTGTAAATCTGCGGTCAATTATGTGACCACAGAACTATTTTGCGGTGCATTATGCGACCGCAGAACAAATCTTTTTGGGTTGAACAATGAGCCGATGACTAAAGGAAATTTTGGCAGAAAGATGCATTTCTGCGGGCTGCAGAATGGGCAGAAGATAGGCAGGTGAGGGTGCAAATCTGCGGTCGATTATGCAACCGCAGAACTATTTTGCGGTGTATTATGCTATCGCAGATCAATTCTTTTTGGGTTGACCAATGAGCCGATAAGTAAAGGAAATTTAGGCAGAAAGATGCATGCGGTGCTTTATGCGACCGCAAAATAAGTCTTTTTGGGTTGAACAATGATCCGATGAGTAAATGAAATTTTGGCAGAAAGATGCAGTTCTGCGGTCCAATTTACTGCCGAGGAATCACTCTGTGTGCCGCATAATTGCCGCATAACAGGCAGAAGCTGGGCAGGTGAGGGTGCAAATCTGCGGTCGATTATGCGACCGCAAAACGGATTTGCGGTGCATTATGCGACCGTAGAACAAGTCTTTTTGGGTTGAACAACGAGCTGATGAGTAAATAAAATTTTGGCAGAAAGATGCATTTTTGCGGTCCATTTTGCAGCCGCAGAATAACTCTGTGGGCCGCATAAGGGGTAGAAACTGGGCAGGTGAGGGTGCAAATCTGCGGTCGATTATGCGACCACAAAACCGTTTTGCGGTGCTTTATGCTCCCGCAGAACAAGTCTTTTTGGGTTGAACAATGAGCCGATGAGTAAATGAAATTTTGGCAGAAAGATGTATTTCTGCGGTCCATTTTGCACCCGCAGAATTACTCTGCGGGCCGCATAATGGCCGCAGAATGGAAAGAAGCTGGGCAGGTGAGGGTGCAGATCTGCGGTCGATTATGCGACCGCAAAACTGTTTTGCGGTGCATTATGCCCACAGAACAAGTTTTTTTGGGTTGAACAATGAACATATGAGTGAAAGAAATTTTGGCAGAAAGATGCATTTCTGCGGTCTATTTTACGACCGTAGAATCACTTTGCGGGCCGCATAATGGGCAGAAGCAGGGCATGTGAGGGTGCAAATCCGCGGTCAATTTCTTGACCGTAAAACTGATTTGCGGTGCATTATGCGACCGCAGAACATGTCTTTTTGGGTTGAACAACGAGTCAATGAGTAAATGAAATTTTGGTAGAAGGATGCATTTCTGCGGTCCATTTTGCGGCCGCAGAATCACTCTATGGTACGCATAATCTCCGCATAATGGGCAGAAACTGAGCAGGTGAGGGTGCAAATATGCGGTCGATTAGGCAACCACAAAACTGATTTGCGGTGCATTATTCGACCGCAAAACAAGTCTTTTTGGGATGAACAACGAGCCGATGAGTAAATGAATTTTTGGCAGAAAGATGCATTTCTGCGGTCTATTTTGCCGCCGCTGAATCACATTATGGGATGCATAATGGTCGTATAATGGGCAGAAGCTGGGTAGGTGAGGGTGCAAATCTGCGATCGATTATGCGACCACACAACTATTTTGCAGTGCTTTATGCAACCGCAGAACAAGTCTTTTTGGGTTGAACAACGAGCTGATGAGTAAATGAAATTTTTGCCGAAAGTTGCATTTCTGCGGTCCATTTTGCGGACACTGAATCACTCTACGGGACGTATAATGGCCGCATAATGGGCAGAAATTAGGCAGGTGAAGGTGCAAATCTGCGGTGGATTATGCGACCTCAAAACCATTTTGTGGTGCTATATGCGACCGCAGAACAAGTATTTTTTCTTGAACAATGAGCCTATGAGTAAAGGAAATTTTGGCCGAAAGATAAATTTTTGCGGTCTATTTTGCGGCCACAGAATCATTCTGCGGGAAACATAATGGTCGTAGAATGGGCAAAAGCTGGGCAGGTGAGGGTGCAAATCTGTGGTCTATTATGCGATGGCAAAACTGTTTTGCGGTGCATTATGCGACCACAGAACAAGTCTTTTTGGGTTGAACAATGAGCCGATGAGTAAAGGAAATTTTGGTAGAAAGTTGCATTTCATCGGTCCATTTTGCGATCAAAAAATCACTCTGCGGGATGCATAATGGCCATAAAATTGACAGAAGCTAGGTGGGTGTGGGTGCAAATCTGCGGTCGATTATGCGACCACAGAACTATTTTCCGGTGCATTATGCGATCGCAGAACGAGTATTTATGGGTTGAACAATGAGCCGTTAAGTAAAGGAAAGTTTGGAAGAAAGATGCATTTATGCGGTCCATTTTGCGGTCATAGAATTATTCTGCAGGCCGCATAATGGCCGCAGAGCAGGCAGAAGCTGGGTAGGTGAAGGTACAAATCTGCGGTCGATTATGCGACCCTAGAACTATTTAACGGTGCATTATCCGATCGCAGAACAAGTCTTTTTGGGTTGAACAACGAGCCGATGAGTAAATGAAATTTTGGAAGAAAGATGCATTTCTGCGGTCCATTTTGCGGCCGCAGAATCACTCTGGCCTCATAATGGGCAGAAGCTGGGCAGGTGAGGGTGCAAATCTGCGGTCGATTATGCGAGAGTAGAACTATTTTGTGGTGCATTATGCGACCACAGAACAAGTATTTTTTCTTGAACAATGAGCCTATGAGTAAAGGAAATTTTGGCAGAAAGATAAATTTTTGCGGTCTATTTTGCGGCCACAGAATCATTCTGCGGGAAACATAATGGTCGTAGAATGGGCAAAAGCTGGGCAGGTGAGGGTGCAAATCTGTGGTCTATTATACGATGGCAAAACTGTTTTGCGGTGCATTATGCGACCACAGAACAAGTCTTTTTGGGTTGAACAATGAGCCGATGAGTAAAGGAAATTTTGGTAGAAAGTTGCATTTCATCGGTCCATTTTGCGATCAAAAAATCACTCTGCGGGATGCATAATGGCCATAAAATTGGCAGAAGCTGGGTGGGTGTGGGTGTAAATCTGCGGTCGATTATGCGACCACAGAACTATTTTCCGGTGCATTATGCGATCGCAGAACGAGTATTTATGGGTTGAACAATGAGCCGATAAGTAAAGGAAAGTTTGGAAGAAAGATGCATTTATGCGGTCCATTTTGCGGTCATAGAATCATTCTGCAGGCCGCATAATGGCCGCAGAGCAGGCAGAAGCTGGGTAGGTGAAGGTACAAATCTGCGGTCGATTATGCGACCCCAGAACTATTTAACGGTGCATTATGCGATCGCAGAACAAGTCTTTTTGGGTTGAACAACGAGCCGATGAGTAAATGAAATTTTGGAAGAAAGATGCATTTCTGCGGTCCATTTTGCGGCCGCAGAATCACTCTGGCCTCATAATGGGCAGAAGCTGGGCAGGTGAGGGTGCAAATCTGCGGTCGATTATGCGAGAGTAGAACTATTTTGTGGTGCATTATGCGACCACAGAACAAGTCTTTTTGGGTTGAAAAATGAGGCAATGAGTAACGGAAATTTTGGCAGAAAGATGCATTTCTGCGGTCCATTTTGCGGTCGCGGAATCACTTTGCTGGCCGCATAATGGCCGCAGAATGGAAAGAAGCTGGGCAAGTGAGGGTGCAGATTTGCGGTCGATTATGTGACTGCAGAACAGGTTTGCGGTGCATTGTGCGACCGCAGATAAAGTCTTTTTAGGTTGAACAATGAGCCGATGAGCAACGGAAATTTTGACCGCAAGATGCACTTTTGTGGTCCATTTTGCGGTCGCAGAATCGCTCTGCGGGCCGTATAATGGGCAGAAGCTGGGTAGGTGAAGGTGCAAAGCTGCGGTCGATTATGCGATCGCAAAATTATTTTGCGGTGCATTAGGCGACCGCAGAACAAGTCTTTTTGGGTTGAACAATGAACATATGAGTAAAAGAAATTTTGGCAGAAAGATGCATTTTTTCGGTCCATTTTGCGATCGCAGAATCAATCTTCGGGCCGCATAATGCCCGTAGAACGGGGAGAAGCTGGGCAGGTGAGGGTGCAAATCTGCGGTCGATTATGCGATCACAAAACCGTTTTGCGGTGTTTTATGCGACCGGAGAACAAGTCTTTTTGGGTTTTACAATAAGCCGATGAGTAAATTAAATTTTGGCAGAAAGATGCATTTTTGTGGGCCATTTTGCGGTCGCAGAATCACTCTGCGGACCGTATAATGGCCACATAATGGGAAGAAGCTGGGCACGTGAGGGTACAAATCTGCGGTCGATTATGACACCCTAAAACTATTTTTTGGTGTATTATGCGATCGCAAAACAAGTCTTTTTGGTTTGAACAATGAGCTGATAAGTAAAGGAAATTTTGGCAGAAAGATGCATTCCTGCGGTCCATTTTGCGGCTGCAGAATCACTCTGTAGGCCGCATAATGGCCGCAGAATGGAAAGAAGCTGGGCAGGTGAGGGTGCAAATCTGCGGTCGATTATGCGACCGCAAAACTGTTTTGCGGTGAATTATGCGACCGCAGAACAAGTCTTTTTGGGTTGAACAATGAACATATGAGTAAAAGAAATTTTGGCAGAAAGATGCATTTCTGCGGTCCATTTTGCGGCCGTAGAATCACTCTGCGAACCGTATAATGGCCTCATAATGGGCAGAAGCTGGGCATGTGAGGGTGCAAATCTGCGGTCTATTATGCAACCGTAAAACTGATTTGCGGTGCATTATGTTACCGCAGAACAAGCCTTTTTGGGTTGAGCAACGAGCCGATGAGTAAATGAATTTTTGGCAAGAAAGATGCATTTCTGCGCTCCATTTCGCGGCCGCAGAATCACTCTACGGTCGCATAATGGGCAGAAGCTGGGCAGGTGAGGGTGTAAATATGCGGTCAATTATGCGACCGCAAAACCGTTTTGCGGTACATTATGCGACCGCAGAACAAATCTTTTTGGGTTGAACAATGAGCCGATGAGTAAAGGAAATTTTGGCAGAAAGATGCATTTCTGCGGTTCTTTTTGCGGCCGCACAATCACTGTGCGAGATGGATAATGGACGTAGAATGGGCAGAAGCTAGGCTGGTGTGGGTGCAAATCTGCGGTCGATTATGCGACAGTTGAATTATTTTGCGGTGCATTATGCGATCGCATAATAAGTCTTTTTGGGTTGAACAATGAGCCGATAAGTAAAGGAAATTTTGGCATAAATATGCATTTTTATGGTCCATTTTGCGGCCGCGAAATCACTCTGTGGGCCGCATACTAGCCGTAGAATGGGCAGAAGCTGGGAAGGTGAGGGTGCAAATCTGCGGTCGATTATGCAACCGCGGAACTATTTTGCGGTGCATTAAGCGATCGCAGAACAATTCTTTTTGGGTTGAACAATGAGCCGATAAGTAAAGAAAATTTAGGCAGAAATATGCATTTCTGCGGTCCATTTTGCGGTCGCAGTATCGTTCTGCGGGCCGTAGAACGGGTAGAAGCTGGGCAGGTGAGGGTTCAAATCTGCGGTCGATTATGCTACCGCAGAACTATTTTGCGGTGCATTATGCGACCGCAGAACAAGTCTTTTTGGGTTGAACAACGAGCCGATGAGTAAAGGAAATATTTGCAGAAAGATACATTTATGCGGTCCATTTTGAGGCCGCAAAATCCCTCTGCAGGCCATATATGGTCGCAGAATGGGCAGAAGCTGGGCAGGTGAGGGTGGAAGTCTGCGATCGATTATGCGACCGCAGAACAAGTCTTTTTGGGTTGAACAATGAACCGTTAAGTAAAGGAAATTTTGGACGAAAGATTCATTTCTGCAATCCATTTTGCGGCCGCAGAATCACTCTACGGGTCGCATAATGGTCGTAGAATGGGCAGAAGCTAGGTAGGTGTGTGTGCAAATCTGCGGTCGATTATGCGACCGTAGAAATATTTTGTGGTGCATTATGCGATCGCAGAAAAAGTCTTTTTGGGTTGAACAATGAACCGATAAGTAAAGGATATTTTAGCAGAAAGATACATTTCTGCGGACCATTTTACGGTCGCAGAATCATTTTGCGGGCCGTATAATGGCCGAAGAACGAGCATAATCTGGGTAGGTGAGGGTGTAAATCTGCGGTCAATTATGTGACCACAAAACTATTTTGCGGTGCATTATGCGACCGCAGAACAAATCTTTTTGGGTTGAACAATGAGCCGATGACTAAAGGAAATTTTGGCAGAAAGATGCATTTCTGCTGGCCGCATAATAGCCGCAGAATGGGCAGAAGATAGGCAGGTGAGGGTGCAAATCTGCGGTCGATTATGCAACCGCAGAACTATTTTGCGACGCATTATGCTATCGCAGATCAATTCTTTTTGGGTTGACCAATGAGCCGATAAGTAAAGGAAATTTAGGCAGAAAGATGCATTTCTGCGGTCCATTTTGCTGTCGCAGAAGCATATTGCGGGACGCATAATGGCCGCATAACAGGCTGAAGCTGGGCAGGTGAGGATGCAAATCTGTAGTCGATTATGCAATCACAAAACCGTTTTGCGATGCTTTTTGCGACCGCAAAATAAGTCTTTTTGGGTTGAACAATGATCCGATGAGTAAATGAAATTTTGGCAGAAAGATGCAGTTCTGCGGTTCAATTTATGGCCGAGGAATCACTCTGTGTGCCGCATAATTGCCGCATAACAGGCAGAAGCTGGGCAGGTGAGGGTGCAAATCTGCGGTCGATTATGCGACCGCAAAATGGATTTGCGGTGCATTATGCGACCGTAGAACAAGTCTTTTGGGGTTGAACAACGAGCTGAAGAGTAAATAAAATTTTGGTAGAAAGATGCATTTTTGCGGTCCATTTTGCAGCCGCAGAATCACTCTGCGGGCCGCATATGGGGCAGAAACTGGGCAGGTGAGGGTGCAAATCTGCGGTCGATTATGCGACCACAAAACCGTTTTGCGGTGCTTTATGCGCCCGCAGAACAAGTCTTTTTGGGTTGAACAATGAGCCGATGAGTAAATGAAATTTTGGCAGAAAGATGTATTTCTGCGGTCCATTTTGCGCCCGCAGAATTACTCTGCGGGCCGCATAATGGCCGCAGAATGGAAAGAAGCTGGGCAGGTGAGGGTGCAGATCTGCGGTCGATTATGCGACCGCAAAACTGTTTTGCGGTGCATTATGCCCACAGAACAAGTCTTTTTGGGTTGAACAATGAACATATGAGTGAAAGAAATTTTGGCAGAAAGATGCATTTCTGCGGTCTATTTTACGACCGTAGAATCACTTTGCGGGCCGCATAATGGGCAGAAGCAGGGCATGTGAGGGTGCAAATCCGCGGTCGATTTCTTGACCGTAAAACTGATTTGCGGTGCATTATGCGACCGCAGAACAAGTCTTTTTGGGTTGAACAACGAGTCAATGAGTAAATTGAAATTTTGGTAGAAGGATGCATTTCTGCGGTCCATTTTGCGGCCGCAGAATTACTCTACGGTACGCATAATCACCGCATAATGGGCAGAAACTGAGCAGGTGAGGGTGCAAATATGCGGTCGATTAGGCAACCACAAAACTGATTTGCGGTGCATTATGCGACCGCAAAACAAGTCTTTTTGGGTTGAACAACGAGCCGATGAGTAAATGAATTTTTGGCAGAAAGATGCATTTCTGCGGTCTATTTTGCCGCCACTGAATCACATTGTGGGATGCATAATGGTCGTATAATGGGCAGAAGCTGGGCAGGTGAGGGTGCAAATCTGCGGTCGATTATGCGACCACAAAACTTTTTTGCAGTGCTTTATGCAACCGCAGAACAAGTCTTTTTGGGTTGAACAACGAGCTGATGAGTAAATGAAATTTTTGCCGAAAGTTGCATTTCTGCGGTCCATTTTGCGGACACTGAATCACTCTACGGGACGTATAATGGCCGCATAATGGGCAGAAATTGGGCAGGTGAAGGTGCGAATCTGCGGTGGATTATGCGACCTCAAAACCATTTTGTGGTGCTTTATGCGACCGCAGAACAAGTATTTTTGCTTGAACAATGAGCCTATGAGTAAAGGAAATTTTGGCAGAAAGATAAATTTTTGCGGTCCATTTTGCGGCCGCAGAATCATTCTGCGGGCCACATAATGGTCGTAGAATGGGCAAAAGCTGGGCAGGTGAGGGTGCAAATTTGCGGTCTATTATGCGATGGCAAAACTGTTTTGCGGTGCATTATGCGACCGCAGAACAAGTCTTTTTGGGTTGAACAATGAGCCGATGAGTAAAGGAAATTTTGGTAGAAAGTTGCATTTCATCGGTCCATTTTGCGGTCAAAAAATCACTCTGCGGGATGCATAATGGCCATAAAATTGGCAGAAGCTGGGTGGGTGTGGGTGTAAATCTGCGGTCGATTATGCGACCACAGAACTATTTTCCGGTGCATTATGCGATCGCAGAACGAGTATTTATGGGTTGAACAATGAGCCGATAAGTAAAGGAAAGTTTGGAAGAAAGATGCATTTATGCGGTCCATTTTGCGGTCATAGAATCATTCTGCAGGCCGCATAATGGCTGCAGAGCAGGCAGAAGCTGGGTAGGTGAAGGTACAAATCTGCGGTCGATTATGCGACCCCAGAACTATTTAACGGTGCATTATGCGATCGCAGAACAAGTCTTTTTGGGTTGAACAACGAGCCGATGAGTAAATGAAATTTTGGAAGAAAGATGTATTTCTGCGGTCCATTTTGCGGCCGCAGAATCACTCTGGCCTCATAATGGGCAGAAGCTGGGCAGGTGAGGGTGCAAATCTGCGGTCGATTATGCGAGAGCAGAACTATTTTGTGGTGCATTATGCGACCACAGAACAAGTCTTTTTGGGTTGAAAAATGAGGCGATGAGTAATGAAATTTTGGCAGAAAGATGCATTTCTGCGGTCCATTTTGCTGTCGCGGAATCACTTTGCGGGCCGCATAATGGTCGCAGAATGGAAAGAAGCTGGGCAGGTGAGGGTGCAGATCTGCGGTCGATTATGCGACTGCAGAACAGGTTTGCGGTGCATTGTGCGACCGCAGATAAAGTCTTTTTAGGTTGAACAACGAGCCGATGAGCAAAGGAAATTTTGGCAGCAAGATGCACTTTTGTGGTCCATTTTGCGGTCGCAGAATCGCTCTGCGGGCCGTATAATGGGCAGAAGCTGGGTAGGTGAAGGTGCAAATCTGCGGTCCATTATGCGATCGCAAAATTATTTTACGGTGCATTAGGCGACCGCAGAACAAGTGTTTTTGGGTTGAACAATGAACATATGAGTAAAAGAAATTTTGGCAGAAAGATGCATTTTTTCGGTCCATTTTGCGATCGCAGAATCAATCTTCGGGCCGCATAATGCCCGTAGAACGGGGAGAAGCTGGGCAGGTGAGGGTGCAAATCTGCGGTCGATTATGCGATCACAAAACCGTTTTGCGGTGTTTTATGCGACCGGAGAACAAGTCTTTTTGGGTTTTACAATAAGCCGATGAGTAAATTAAATTTTGGCAGAAAGATGCATTTCTGTGGGCCATTTTGCGGTCGCAGAATCACTCTGCAGACCGTATAATGGCCACATAATGGGAAGAAGCTGGGCACGTGAGGGTACAAATCTGCGGTCGATTATGACACCCTAAAACTATTTTTTGGTGTATTATGCGATCGCAAAACAAGTCTTTTTGGTTTGAACAATGAGCTGATAAGTAAAGGAAATTTTGGCAGAAAGATGCATTCCTGCGGTCCATTTTGCGGTTGCAGAATCACTCTGTAGGCCGCATAATGGCCGCAGAATGGAAAGAAGCTGGGCAGGTGAGGGTGCAAATCTGCGGTCGATTTTGCGACCGCAAAACTGTTTTGCGGTGAATTATGCGACCGCAGAACAAGTCTTTTTGGGTTGAACAATGAACATATGAGTAAAAGAAATTTTGGCAGAAAGATGCATTTCTGCGGTCCATTTTGCGGTCGTAGAATCACTCTGCGAACCGTATAATGGCCTCATAATGGGCAGAAGCTGGGCATGTGAGGGTGCAAATCTGCGGTCTATTATGCAACCGTAAAACTGATTTGCGGTGCATTATGTGACCGCAGAATAAGCCTTTTTGGGTTGAGCAACGAGCCGATGAGTAAATGAATTTTTGGCAAGAAAGATGCATTTCTGCGCTCCATTTCGCAGCCACAGAATCACTCTATGGCCGCATAATGGGCAGAAGCTGGGCAGGTGAGGGTGCAAATATGCGGTTAATTATGCGACCGCAAAACCGTTTTGCGGTGCTTTATGTGACCGCAGAACAAGTCTTTTTGGGTTGAACAATGAGCTGATGAGTAAATGAAATTTTGGCAGAAAGATGCATTTCTGCGGTCTATTTTGCGGCCGCAGAATCACTCTGCGGGACGCATAATGGCCGCAGAATGGGCAGAAACTGGGCAGGTGTGGGTGCACATCTACGGTCGATTATGTGACCACAGAACCCTTTTTCGTTGCATTATGCGACCGCAGAATAAGTATTTTTGGGTTGAACAATGTGTCGATGAGTATAGGACTCTTGCCATAAATATGCATTTTTACGGTCCATTTTGCGGCCGCGGAATCACTCTGGTGGCCGAAAAATAGGCGCAGAATGGGAAGGAGTTGTGCAGGTGAGGGTGCAATTCTGCAGTCGATTATGCGACCGCATAACAAGTCTTTTTGGGATGAACAATGAGCCGATGAATTAACGAAATTTTGGCAGAAAGATACATTTCTGCGGTCCATTTTGCGGCCGCAGAATCACTCTGCTAGCCGCATAATGGCCGTAGAATGGGCAGAAGTTAGGGAGGTGTGGGTGAAAATCTATGGTTGATTATGCAACCATAGTACTATTTTGCGTTGCATTATGCGACCGCAGAATAAGTCTTTTTGTGTTGAACAATGAGCCGATGAGTAAAGGAAATTTTGGCATAAATATGCATTTTTGCGGTCCATTTTATGGCCGCGAAATCACTCTATGTGCCGCATAATAGCCGCAGAACGGGCAGAAGCTGGGAAGGTGAGGGTGCAAATCTACGGTCGATTATGCAACCGCAAAACTATTTTGCGGTGCATTATACGATCGCAGAACAAGTCTTTTTGGTTGAATAATAAGCCGATAAGTAAAGGAAATTTTTGCATAAAGATACATTTCTGCGGTCTATTTTGCGGTCGCATGATAGCCGTAGAACGGGCAGAAGCTGGGCAGGTCAGGGTGCAAATCTGCAATCGATCCAAAGAACTGTTTTGCGGTGCATTATGCGACCGCAGAACAAGTCTTTTTGGATTGAACAATGAGCCGATGAGTAAAGGAAATTTTGGCAGAAAGATGCATTTCTGCGTTCTATGGCCGCAGAATGGCAGAAGTTGGGCAGGTGAGGATGCAAATCTACGGTCGATTATGCGATCGCAAAACCGTTTTGCGATTCTTTATGCGACCGCAGAACAAGTGGTTTTGGGTTGAACAATGAGCCGATGAGTAAAATAAACTTTGGCAGAAAGATGCATTTTTGCGGTCCATTTTGCGGCCGCAGAATTACTTTGTAGGCTGCATCATAGCCGCATATTGGGCAGAAGCTGGGCAGGTGAGAGTGCAAATCTGCGGTCGATTATTCAACCGTTAAACTATTTTGCGGTGCATTATGTGATCGCATAACAAGTCTTTTTAGGATGAACAATGAGCCGATGAGTAAGGAAATTTTGGCATAAAGATGCATTTCTGCGGTCTAATTTGCGGCCGCAAAATCACTCTACGGGTCTCATAATGGCCGCATAATGGGCAGAAGCTGGGCAGGTGAGGGTGCAAATCTGCGGTCGATTATGCGACCGCAAAACCTTTTTGCAGTGCATTATGCGACTGCAGAACAAGTTTCTTTGGGTTGAACAATGAGCCGATGAGTAAAGGAAATTTTTGCATAAAGGTGTCTCTCTGCGGTCCAATTTGCGGCCACAAAATCACTTTGTGGGCCGCATAATGGGAGAAAGTTGGGCATCGAGCGTGCAAATCTGCGGTCTATTATGCGACCATAGAACTATTTTACGGTGCATTATGCGATCGCAGAACAAGTTTTTTTGGATTGAACAACGAGTCGATGATTGAAGGAAATTTTGGCAGAAGGATGCATTTCTGCGATCCATTTTGCGGCAGCAGAATCACTATGCGGGCCGCATAGTGGTCGTAAAATGGGCAGAAGATGGGCAGTTGAGGGTGCAAATATGCGGCCGATTATGCGACCGCAAAACTATTTTGCGGTGCTTTATGCCACCGTAGAACATGTCTTTTTGGGTTGAACAATGAGCCGATGAGTAAAAGAAATTTTTGCAGAAAGATGCATTTCTGCGGTCCATTTGGCGGCCGCAGAATCACTCTGCGGGCTGCATAATGGGCAGAAGCTAGGCAGGTGAGGGTGCAAATCTGCGGTCGATTATGCCACCGCAAAACCGTTTATGCGACCATAGAACAAGTCTTTTTGGGTTGAACAACGAGCCGATGAGTAAAGGAAATTTTGGTAGAAAGATGCATTTCTGCGGTCCATTATGCGGCCGCAGAATCACTCTACGGGCCGCACAATCGGCAGAAACTGGGCAGGTGAGGACGAAAATCTGCGGTCGATTATTTGACCGCAAAACTGTTTTGCGGTTCTTTATACGACCGCAGAACAAGTATTTTTGGATTGAACAATGAGTCGTTGAGTAAAAGAAATTTAGGCAGAAAGATGCCTTTCTGCGGTCCATTTTGCGGCCACGAAATAACTCTACGGGCCGCATAATGGGCAGAAGCTGGGCCGGAGAGGTTTCAAATATGCAGTCGATTATACGACCGCAGAACGTTTTTGCGGTGCATTATGCGACCGCAGAACAAGTCTTTTTGGGTTGAACAACGAGCCGATGAGTAAAGGAAATTTGGCATAAAGATGCATTTCTGCGGTCCAATTTGCGGCCGCAAAATCACTCTGCGGGTCGCATAATGGCCGCATAATGGGCAGAAGCTGGGCAGGTGAGGGTGCAAATCTGCGGTCGAATATGCCACCGCAAAACCGTTTTGCGGTGCTTTATGCGACCATAGAACAAGTCTTTTTAGGTTGAACAACGAGCCGATGAGTAAAGAAAATTTTGGTAGAAAGATGCATTTCTTCGGTCCATTATGCGGCTGCAAAATCACTCTACGGGCCGCACAATGGGCAGAAGCTGGGCAGGTGAGGGTGAAAATCTGCGGTCTATTATGCGACCGCAAAACTATTTTGCGGTGCTTTATACGACCGCAGAGCAAGTATTTTCGGATTGAACAATGAGTCGTTGAGTAAAAGAAATTTAGGTAAAAAGATGCCTTTTTACGGTCCATTTTGCGGCCGCGAAATAACTCTGCGGGCCGCATAATAGGCAGAAGCTGGGCAGGTGAGGTTTCAAATATGCGGTCGATTATGCGACCGCAGAACCTTTTTGCGATACATTATGCGACCGCAGAACAAGTATTTTTGGGTTAAACAACGAGCCGATGAGTAAAGGAAATTTTGGCATAAAGATGCATTTCTGCGGTCCAATTTGCGGCCGCAAAAACACTCTGCGGGTCGTATAATGGGCAGAAGCTGGGCAGGTGAGGGTGCAAATCTGCGGTCGATTATGCCATCGCAAAACTGTTTTGCGGTGCTTTATGCGATCATAGAACAAGTCTTTTTGGGTTGAACAACGAGCCGATGAGTAAAGGAAATTTTGGTAGAAAGATGCATTTCTACGGTCCATTATGCGGCCGCAGAATCCTTCTACGGGCCGCACAATGGGCAGAAGCTGGGCAGGTGAGGGTGAAAATCTGCGGTCTATTTTGCGACCGTAAAACTGTTTTGCGGTTCTTTATATGACCACAGAACAAGTATTTTTGGATTGAACAATGAGTCGTTGAGTAAAAGAAACCTAGGCAGAAAGATGCCTTTTTGCGATCCATTTTTCGGCCGCAAAATAACTCTGCGGGCCGCATAATTGGCAGAGGCTGGGCAGGTGAGGTTTCAAATATGCGGTCGATTATGCGACCGCAGAACTTTTTTGCGGTGCATTATGCGACCACAGAAAAAGTCTTTTTGTGTTGAACAACGAGCCGATGAGTAAAGGAAATTTTGGCATAAAGATGCATTTCTGCGGTCCAATTTGCGGCCGCAAAATCACTCTGCGGGTCGCATAATGGCCGCATAATGGGCAGAAGCTGGGCAGGTGATGGTGCAAATCTGCGGTCGATTATGCCACCGCAAAACCATTTTGTGGTGCTTTATGCGACCACAGAACAAGTCTTTTTGGGTTGAACAATGAGCCGATGGGTAAAGGAAATTTTGACAGAAAGATGCATTTCTGCGGTCCAATTTGCGGCCGCAAAATCACTCTACGGGTCGCATAATCGACCGCAAAACCTTTTTGCAGTGCATTATGCGACTGCAGAACAAGTTGTTTTGGGTTGAACAATGAGCCGATGAGTAAAGAAAATTTTTGCATAAAGGTGTCTCTCTGCGGTCCAATTTGCGGCCGCAAAATCACTCTGGGGTCCACATAATGGCCGCATAATGGGAGGAAGTTGGGCATCGAGCATGCAAATCTGCAGTCTATTATGCGACCATAGAACTACTTTGCGGTGCATTATGCGATCGTAGAACAAGTGTTTTTGGATTGAACAACGAGCTGATGATTGAGGGAAATTTTGGCAGAAGGATGCATTTCTGCGATCCATTTTGCGGCAGCAGAATCACTATGCGGGCCGCATAGTGGTCATAAAATGGGCAGAAGATGGGCAGTTGAGGGTGCAAATATGCGGCCGATTATGCGACCGCAAAATTGTTTTGCGGTGCTTTATGCCACCGTAGAACATGTCTTTTTGGGTTGAACAATGAGCCGATGAGTAAAAGAAATTTTTGCAGAAACATGCATTTCTGCGGTCCATTTGGCGGCCGCAGAATCACTCTGCGGGCTGCATAATGGGCAGAAGCTAGGCAGGTGAGGGTGCAAATCTGCGGTCGATTATGCCACCGCAAAACCGTTTATGCGACCATAGAACAAGTCTTTTTGGGTTGAACAATGAGCCGATGAGTAAAGGAAATTTAGGTAGAAAGATGCATTTCTGCGGTCCATTATGCGGCCGCAGAATCACTCTACGGGCCGCACAATCGGCAGAAACTGGGCAGGTGAGGATGAAAATCTGCGGTCGATTATGCGACCGCAAAACTATTTTGCGGTTCTTTATACGACCGCAGAACAAGTATTTTTGGATTGAACAATGAGTCGTTGAGTAAAAGAAATTTAGGCAGAAAGATGCCTTTCTGCGGTCCATTTTGCGGCCGCGAAATAACTCTGCGGGCCGCATAATGGGCAGAAGCTGGGCCGGAGAGGTTTCAAATATGCGGTCGATTATACGACCGCAGAACTTTTTTGCGGTGCATTATGCGATCGCAGAACAAGTCTTTTTGGGTTGAACAACGAGCCGATGAGTAAAGGAAATTTTGGCATAAAGATGCATTTCTGCGGTCCAATTTGTGGCCGCAAAATCACTCTGCGGGTCGCATAATGGCTGCATAATGGGCAGAAGCTGGGCATGTGAGGGTGCAAATCTGCGGTCGATTATGCCACCACAAAACCATTTTGCGGTGCCTTATGCGACCATAGAACAAGTCTTTTTGGGTTGAACAACGAGCCGATGAGTAAAGGAAATTTTGGTAGAAAGATGCATTTCTTCGGTCCATTATGCGGCTGCAAAATCACTCTACGGGCCGCACAATGGGCAGAAGCTGGGCAGGTGAGGGTGAAAATCTGCTGTCTTTTATGCGACTGCAAAACTATTTTGCGGTGCTTTATACGACCGCAGAGCAAGTATTTTTGGATTGAACAATGAGTCGTTGAGTAAAAGAAATTTAGGTAGAAAGATGCCTTTTTACGGTCCATTTTGCGGGCGCGAAATAACTCTGCGGGCCGCATAATGGGCAGAAGCTGGGCAGGTAAGGTTTCAAATATGCGGTCGATTATGCGACCGCAGAAACCTTTTGCGATGCATTATGCGACCGCAGAACAAGTATTTTTGGGTTAAACAACGAGCCGATGAGTAAAGGAAATTTTGGCATAAAGATGCATTTCTGCGGTCCAATTTGCTGCCGCAAAATCACTCTGCGGGTCGTATAATGGCCGCATAATGGGCAGAAGCTGGGCAGGTGAGGGTGCAAATCTGCGGTCGATTATGCCACCGCAAAATTGTTTTGCGGTGCTTTATGCGACCATAGAACAAGTCTTTTTGGGTTGAACAACGAGCCGATGAGTAAAGGAAATTTTGGTAGAAAGATGCATTTCTGCGGTCCATTATGCGGCCGCAGAATCCTTCTACGGGCCGCACAATGGGCAGAAGCTAGGCAGGTGAGGGTGAAAATCTGCGGTCTATTTTGCGACCGCAAAACTGTTTTGCGGTTCTTTATATGACCGCAGAACAAGTATTTTTGGATTGAACAATGAGTCGTTGAGTAAAAGAAACTTAGGCAGAAAGATGCCTTTCTGCAGTCCATTTTGCGGCCGCGAAATAACTCTGCGGGCCGCATAATAGGCAGAAGCTGGGCAGGTGAGGTTTCAAATATGCGGTCGATTATGCGACCGCAGAACTTTTTTGCGGTGCATTATGCGACCGCAGAACAAGTCTTTTTGTGTTTAACAACGAGCCGATGAGTAAAGGAAATTTTGGCATAAAGATGCATTTCTGTGGTCTAATTTGCGGACACAAAATCACTCTGCGGGTCGCATAATGGCCGCATAATGGGCTGAAGCTGGGCAGGTGATGGTGCAAATCTGCGATCGATTATGCCACCGCAAAACCATTTTGTGGTGCTTTATGCGACCACAGAACAAGTCTTTTTGGGTTGAACAATGAGCCGATGAGTTAAGGAAATTTTGACAGAAAGATGCATTTCTGCGGTCCATTTTGCGGCCACAGAATAATTCTGCGGGTCGTATAATGGCTGCAGAATGGGTAGAAACTGGGCAGGTGAGGGTGCAAATCTGCGGTCGAATATGCGACTGCAGAACTTTTTTGCAGTGTGTTATGCGACCGCAGAACAAGTCTTTTTGGGTTGAACAATGTGTCCATGAGTAAAGGAAATTTTGGCATAAAGATGCATTTCTGCGGTCCAATTTGCGGCCGCAAAATCACTCTGCGGGCCGCATAATGGGAAGAAACTGGGCAGGCGAGGGTGCAACTCTGCGATCGATTATGCGACCGCAGAACTGTTATGTGGTGCATTATGCGTCCACAGAACAAGTCATTTTGGGTTGAACAATGAGCCGATGAGTAAACAAAATTTTGGCAGAAAGATGCATTTCTGTAGTCCATTTTGCGGTCGCAGAATCATTCTGCGGGCCACATAATGGCCGCATAATGGGCAGAAGCTGGGCACGTGAGGGTGCAAATCTGCGGTCGATTATGCGACCGCAGAACTGTTTTGAGGTGCATTATGCGACTGGAGAATAAGTCTTTTTGGATTGAACAATGAGCCGATGAGTAAAGGAAATTTTGTTAGAAAGATGCATTTCTGTGGTCCATTTTGTGGTCGCAGAATCACTATGCGGGCCGCATAATGGCCGCATAGTGGGCAGAAGCTGGGCACGTGAGGGTGCAAATCTGCGGTCGATTATGCGACCGAAGAGCTATTTTGTGGTGCATTATGCGTCCGCAGAATAAGTCGTTTTGCGTTGAACAATGAGCCAATGAGGAAAGGAAATTTTGGCAGAAATATACATCTCTGTGGTCCATTTTGCGGCCACAGAATTACTCTACGGGCCGTATTATGGTCGTAGTATGGGCAGAAACTAGGCAGGTGAGGGTGCAAATCTGCAGTCGATTATGTGACCGTAGAACTTTTTTGCGGTGCATTATGCGACCGCAGAACAAGTCTTTTTGGGTTGAACAATGAGTCGATGAGTAAATGAAATTTTGGCACAAAGATGCATTTCTGCGGCCCGTAGAGTGATTCTACAGGCCGCATAATGGCCGCACAATGGGCAATAACTGGGCAGGTGAGGGTGCAAATCTGCGGTCGATTATGCGACCGCATAACTATTTTACGGTGCATTATGTGACCACAGAACAAGTCTTTTTGGGTTGAACAATGAGCCGATGAGTAAAGGAAATTTTGGCAGAAAGATGCATTTTTGCGGCCTATTTTGCGGCCGCAGAATCACTCTACGGGCAACATAATGGCCTTAGAATGGGCAGAAACTGGGCAGCTGAGAGTTCATATCTGCGGTCGATTATGCAACAACAGAACTTTTTTGTTGTGCATTATGCGACCGCAGAACAAGTTTTTTTGGGTTGAACAATGAGCCGATGAGTAAAGGAAATTTTGGCATAAAGGTGTCTCTCTATTGTCCAATTTGCGGCCGTAAAATCACTCTGTGGGCCGCATAATGGCCGGAAGTTGGGCAACGAGCGTGCAAATCTGCGGTCTATTATGCGACCGCAGAACTGTTTTGCGGTGCATTATATGATCGCAGAACAAGTCTTTTTGGATTGAACAACGAGCCGATGAGTGAAGGAAATTTTGGCAGAAGGATGCATTTTTGCGATCCATTTTGCGGCAGCAGAATCACTATGCGGGCCGCATAGTGGTCGTAAAATAGGCAGAAGCTGGGCAGTTGAGGGTGCAAATATGCGGCCGATTATGCGACCGCAAAACTGTTTTGCGGAGCTTTATGCCACCGTAGAACATGTCTTTTTGGGTTGAACAATGAGCCGATGAGTAAAAGAAATTTTTGCAGAAAGATGCATTTCTGCGGTCCATTTGGCGGAAGCAGAATCACTTTGCGGGTTGCATAATGGGCAGAAGTTAGGCAGGTGAGGTTGCAAATATGCGGTCGATTATGTGACCGCAGAACTATTTTGCGGTGCATTATGCGACTGCAGAACAAGTCTTTTTGGGTTGATCAATGAGCCGATGAGTAAAGGAAATTTTGGTAGAAAGATGCATTTCTGTGGTCCATTATGCGGCCGCAGAATCACTCTACGGGCCGCATAATCGGCAGAAGCTGGGCAGTTGAGGGTGCAAATATGCGGCCGATTATGCGACCGCAAAATTGTTTTACGGTGCTTTATGCCACCGTAGAACATGTCTTTTTGGGTTGAACAATGAGCCGAAGAGTAAAAGAAATTATTGCAGAAAGATGCATTTCTGCGGTCCATTTGGCGGCCGCAGAATCACTCTGCGGGCCGCATAATGGGCAGAAGCTAGGTAGGTGAGGTTGCAAATATGCGGTCGATTATGCGATCGCAGAACTATTTTGCGGTGCATTATGCGACCGCAGAACAAGTCTTTTTGGGTTGAACAACGAGCCGATGAGTAAAGTAAAGATTGGTAGAAAGATGCATTTCTGTGGTCCATTTTGGGGCCGCAGAATCACTCTGCGGGCCGTATAATGGGCAGAAGCTGGGCAGGTAAGGGTGAAAATCTGTGGTCGATTATGCGACCACAGATTTATTTTGCGGTTCATTACACGATCGTAAAATAAGTCTTTTTGGGTTGAACACTGAGCCGATGAGTAAAGGAAATTTTGGCAGAAAGATGCATTTCTGCGGTCTATTTTGCGGCAACAAAATCACTCTACGGACCGCATAATGGGCAGAAGCTAGGCAGGTGAGGGTGAAATTCTGCGGTCGATTATGCGACCGCAAAACTATTTTGCGGTTCTTTATATGGCCGCAGAATAAGTCTTTTTGGATTGAACAATGAGCCGTTGAGTAATAGAAATTTAGGCAGAAAGATGCCTTTCTGCGGTCCATTTTACGGCCGCAAAATCACTCTGCGGGCCGCATAATGGGCAGAAGCTGGGCAAGTGAGGTTTCAAATATGCGGTCAATCATGCAACCGCAGAACGTTTTTGCGATGCATTATGCGACCGCATAACAAGTCTTTTTGGGTTGAACAACGAGCCGATGAGTAAAGGAAATTTTGGCAGAAAGATGCATTTTTGCGGTCCATTTTGCGGCCGCAGAATCACTCTACGGGCTGCATAATGGGCAGAAGCTGGGCAGGTGAGGGTGAAAATCTGCGGTTGATTATGCGACCGCAGAACTATTTTGTGGTTCATTATACAATCGCAAAATAAGTATTTTTGGATTGAACAATAAGCTGATGAGCAAAGGAAATTTTGGCAGAAAGATGCATTTCACCGATCCATTTTGCGGGCGCAGAATCACTCTACGGGCCGCATAATGGCCGCAAAATGGGCAGAAGCTGGGCAGGTAAGGGTGCAAATCTGCGGTCGATTATGCGACTGCATAACTATTTTGCGGTGTATTATGCTACCGTAGAATAAGTCTTTTTGGGTTGAACAACGAGCCGATTAGTAAAAGACATTTTGGTAGAAAGATGCATTTCTTCGGTCCATTATGCGGCTGCAAAATCACTCTACGAGCCGCACAATGGGCAGAAGCTGGGCAGGTGAGGGTGAAAATCTGCGGTCTATTATGCGACCGCAAAACTATTTTGCGGTGCTTTATACGACCGCAGAGCAAGTATTTTTGGATTGAACAATGAGTCGTTGAGTAAAAGAAATTTAGGTAGAAAGATGCCTTTTTACGGTCCATTTTGCGGCCGCGAAATAACTCTGCGGGCCGCATAATGGGCAGAAGCTGGGCAGGTGAGGTTTCAAATATGCGGTCGATTATGCGACCGCAGAACCTTTTTGCGATGCATTATGCGACCGCAGAACAAGTATTTTTGGGTTAAACAACGAGCTGATGAGTAAAGGAAATTTTGGCATAAAGATGCATTTCTGCGGTCCAATTTGCGGCCGCAAAATCACTCTGCGGATCGTATAATGGCCGCATAATGGGCAGAAGCTGGGCAGGTGAGGGTGCAAATCTGCGGTCGATTATGCCACCGCAAAACCGTTTTGCGGTGCTTTATGCGACCATAGAACAAGTCTTTTTGGGTTGAACAACGAGCCGATGAGTAAAGGAAATTTTGGTAGAAAGATGCATTTCAGCGGTCCATTATGCGGCCGCAGAATCCTTCTACGGGCCGCACAATGGGCAGAAACTGGGCAGGTGAGGGTGAAAATCTGCGGTCTATTTTGCGACCGCAAAACTGTTTTGCGGTTCTTTATATGACCGCAGAACAAGTATTTTTGGATTGAACAATGAGTTGTTGAGTAAAAGAAACTTAGGCAGAAAGATGCCTTTCTGCGGTCCATTTTGCGGCCGCGAAATAACTCTGCGGGCCGCATAATGGGTAGAAGCTGGGCAGGTGAGGTTTCAAATATGCGGTCGATTATGCGACCGCAGAACTTTTTTGCGGTGCATTATGCGACCGCAGAACAAGTCTTTTTGTGTTGAACAACGAGCCGATGAGTAAAGGAAATTTTGGCATAAAGATGCATTTCTGCGATCCAATTTGCGACCGCAAAATCACTCTGCGGGTCGCATAATGGCCGCATAATGGGCAGAAGCTGGGCAGGTGATGGTGCAAATCTGCGGTCGATTATGCCATCGCAAAACCATTTTGTGGTGCTTTATGCGACCACAGAACACGTCTTTTTGGGTTGAACAATGAGCTGATGAGTTAAGAAAATTTTGACAGAAAGATGCATTTCTGCGGTCCATTTTGCGGCCACAGAATAATTCTGCGGGTCGTATAATGGCTGCAGAATGGGCAGAAACTGGGCAGGTGAGGGTGCAAATCTGCGGTTGAATATGCGACTGCAAAACTTTTTTGCAGTGTGTTATGCGACCGCAGAACAAGTCTTTTTGGGTTGAACAATGTGTCCATGAGTAAAGGAAATTTTGTTAGTAAGATGCATTTCTGTGGTCCATTTTGCGGTCGCAGAATTACTATGCGGGCCGCATAATGGCCGCATAGTGGGCAGAAGCTGGGCACGTGAGGGTGCAAATCTGCGGTCGATTATGCGACCGAAGAGCTGTTTTGTGGTGCATTATGCGTCCGCAGAATAAGTCATTTTGCGTTGATCAATGAGCCGATGAGGAAAGGAAATTTTGGCAGAAATATACATCTCTGTGGTCCATTTTGCGGCCACAGAATTACTCTACGGGCCATATTATGGTCGTAGTATGGGCAGAAACTAGGCAGGTGAGGGTGCAAATCTGCGGTCGATTATGTGACCGTAGAACTTTTTTGCGGTGCATTATGCGACCGCAGAACAAGTCTTTTTGGGTTGAACAATGAGTCGATGAGTAAATGAAATTTTGGCACAAAGATGCATTTCTGCAGCCCGTAGAGTGATTCTACAGGCCGCATAATGGCCGCACAATGGGCAATAACTGGGCAGGTGAGGGTGCAAATCTGCGGTCGATTATGCAACCGCATAACTATTTTACGTGCATTATGTGACCGCAGAACAAGTGTTTTTGGGTTGAACGGTGAGCCGATGAGTAAAGGAAATTTTGGCAGAAAGATGCATTTCTGCGGCCTATTTTGCGGCCGCAGAATCACTCTACGGGCAACATAATGGCCTTAGAATGGGCAGAAACTGGGCAGCTGAGAGTTCATATCTGCGGTCGATTATGCAACCGCAGAACTTTTTTGTTGTGCATTATGCGACCGCAGAACAAGTTTTTTTGGGTTGAACAATGAGCCGATGAGTAAAGGAAATTTTGGCATAAAGGTGTCTCTCTATTGTCCAATTTGCGGCCGTAAAATCACTCTGTGGGCCGCATAATGGCCGGAAGTTGGGCAACGAGCGTGCAAATCTGCGGTCTATTATGCGACCGCAGAACTGTTTTGCGGTGCATTATACGATCGCAAAACAAGTTTTTTTGGATTGAACAACGAGCCGATGAGTAATGGAAATTTTGGCAGAAGGATGCATTTTTGCGATCCATTTTGCGGCAGCAGAATCATTATGCGGGCCGCATAGTGGTCGTAAAATAGGAAGAAGCTGGGCAGTTGAGGGTGCAAATATGCGGCCGATTATGCGACCGCAAAACTGTTTTGCGGAGCTTTATGCCACCGTAGAACAGCATTTCTGCGGTCCATTATGCGGCCGCAGAATCACTCTACGGGCCGCATAATCGGCAGAAGCTGGGCAGTTGAGGGTGCAAATGTGCGGCGGATTATGCGATCGCAAATCTGTTATACGGTGCTTTATGCCACCGTAGATCAAGTATTTTTGGATTGAACAATGAGTCGTTGAGTAAAAGAAACTTAGGCAGAAAGATGCCTTTCTGCGGTCCATTTTGCGGCCGCGAAATAACTCTGCGGGCTGCATAATGGGCAGAAGCTGGGCAGGTGAGGTTTCAAATATGCGGTCGATTATGCGACCGCAGAACTTTTTTGCGATGCATTATGCGACCGCATAACAAGTCTTTTTGGGTTGAACAACGAGCCGATGAGTAAAGGAAATTTTGGCAGAAAGATGCATTTCTGCGGTCCATTTTGCGGCCGCAGAATCACTCTACGGGCTGCATAATGGGCAGAAGCTGGGCAGGTGAGGGTGAAAATCTGTGGTCGATTATGCGACCGCAGAACTATTTTGTGGTTCATTATACAACCGCAAAATAAGTATTTTTGGATTGAACACTAAGCTGATGAGCAAAGGAAATTTTGGCATAAAGATGCATTTCAGCGATCCATTTTGCGGGCGCAGAATCACTCTACGGGCCGCATAATGGCCGCAAAATGGGCAGAAGCTGGGCAGGTAAGGGTGCAAATCTGCGGTCGATTATGCGACTGCATAACTGTTTTGCGGTGCATTATGCTACCGTAGAGCCGATTAAGAGCCGATTAGTAAAAGACATTTTGGCAGAAAGATCTATTTCTACGGTCCATATTGCGGCCGCAAATTCACTCTGCGGGCCGCAGAATGGGCAGAAGCTAGGCATGTGAGGGTGCAAATCTGCGGTCGATTATGCGACCGCAGAACTAGTTTGCAGTGCATTATGCGATCGTAGAGCAAGTCTTTTTGGGTTGAACAATGAGCCAATGAGTAAATAAAATTTTTGCAGAAAGATGCATTTCTGCGGTTCATTTTGCGACCGCAGAATTACTCTACGGGCCGCATAATGACCGCAGAATGGACAAAAGCTGTTCAGGTAAGGGTGGAAATCTGCGGTCGATTATGCGACCACAGAACTATTTTGCGGTTCATTATGCGACCGCAGAACAAGTCTTTTTGGGTTGAACAATGAGTCGATGAGTAAAGGAAATTTTGGCAGAAAGATGCATTTTCTGTGGTCCATTTTGCGGCCGCAGAATCACTCTACGAGATGCAAAATGGCCACAGAACGGGGAGAAGCTGGGCACGTGAGGGTGCAAATACGCAGTCGATTATGCGACCGCAGAACTATTTTGCGATGTATGATGCGACCGCAGAACAAGTCTTTTTGGGTTGAACAATGATTCGATGAGTAAAGGATATTTTGGCAGAAAGATGCATTTCTGCGGTCTATTTTACGGTCGCAGAATTACTCTATGGGCCACATAATGGCCGCAGAATGTTCGTAGCTGGGCAGGTGAGGGTGCAAATCAGCGGTCGATTATGCGACCGCATAACTATTTTGCGGTGCATTATGCGACCGCAGAAAAGTCTTTTTGGGTTCAACAACGAGCCGATGAGTAAAAGATATTTTGGCAGAAAGATGCATTTCTGCGGTCCATTTTGCGGCCACAGAATCACTCTACGGGTTGTATAATAGGTAGAAGTTGGGCCGGTGAGGTTTCAAATATGCGGTCGATTATGCGACCACCGAAGGTTTTTGTTGTGCATTATGCGACCGTAGAACAAGTCTTTTTGGGTTGAACAACGAGCCGATGAGTATAGGAAATTTTGGTAGAAAGATGTATTTCTGCAGTCCATTTTGTGGCCGCAGAATCACTCTGCGGCCCGCATAACGAGCAGAAGCTGGGCACGTGAGGGTGCAAATCTGCGGTCGATTATGCGACCGCAGAACTATTTTGCGGTGTATTATGCGACCGCAGAACAAGTCTTTTTGGGTTGAACAATGAGCCGATGAGTAAAGGAAATTTTGGTAGAAAGATGCATTTCTACGGTCTATTTTACGGCCGAAGAATCACTCTGTGGGCCGCAGAATGGCAGCAGAATGTTCTAAGCTTGGCACGTGAGGGTGCAAATCTGCGGTCGATTATGCGACCGCATAATTGTTTTGCGGTGTATTATGCGACCGTAGAATAAGTCTTTTTGGGTTGAACAACGAGCGGATGAGTAAAAGACAATTTGATAGAAAGATGCATTTCTGCGGTCCATTTTGCGGCCGCAGAATCACTCTGCGGGCCGCATAATGGGCAGAAGATGGGAAGGTGAGGTTTCAAATATGCGATCGATTATGCGACCTCAGAACAAGTCTTTTTGGGTTGAACACTGAGCCGATGAGTAAAGGAAAGTTTGGCAGAAAGATGCATTTCTGCGGTCCATTTTGCGGCCGCAGAATCACTCTGCGGGCCGCATAATGGCCGTAAAATGGGCAGAAGCTAGGCAGGTAAGGGTGCAAATCTGCGGTCGATTATGCGACCGCAAAACTATTTTGCGGTTCATTATGCGACCGCGGAACAAGTCTTTTCTGGTTGAACAATGAGCCAATGAGTAAAGGAAATTTTGGCAGAAAGATGTATTTCTGCAGTCCATTTTGCGGCCACAGAATCACTCTGCGGGACGCAAAATGGCCGCAGAACGGGTAGAAGCTAGGCACGTGAGGGTGCAAATCCGCAGTCATTTATGCAACCGCAGAACTATTTTGTGGTGTATTATGCGACCGCAGAACAAGTCTTTTTGGGTTGAACAAAAAGCCGATGAGTAAAGGAAGTTTTGGCTGAAAGATGCATTTCTGCGGTCTATTTTACGGCCGCAGAATCACTCTGTGGGCCGCATAATGGCCGCAGAATGTTCGAAGCCGGGCAGGTGAGGGTGCAAATCTGCGATCGATAATGAGACCGCATAACTAGTTTGCGGTGCATTATGCAACCGCAGAATAAGTCTTTTTGGGTTCAACAATGAGCCGATAAGTAAAAGACATTTTGGCAGAAAGATGCATTTCTGCAGTCCATTTTGCGGCCACAGAATCACTCTGCGGGCCGCATAATGGGCAGAAGCTGGGCAGGTGAGGTTTCAAATATGCGGTCGGTTATGCGACTGCAAAACTTTTTTGTGGTCCATTATGCGACCGCAGAACAAGTCTTTTTGGGATGAACAACGAGCTGATGAGTAAAGTAAAGATTGGTAGAAAGATGTATTTATGCGGTCCATTTTGCAGCAGCAGAATCACTCTGAGGGCCGCATAATGGGCAGAAGTTGGGCAGGTTAGGGTGAAAATCTACGGTCGATTATGCGACCGCAGATCTATTTTGCGGTTCATTACACGACCGTAAAATAAGTCATTTTGGGTTGAACATTGAGCCGATGAGTAAAGGAAATTTTGGCAGAAAGATGCATTTCTCTGGTCCATTTTGCGGCCGCAAAATCACTCTGCGGGCCGCATAATAGCCGTAAAATGGGCAGAAGCTAGGCTGGTAAGGGTGAAAATATGTGGTCAATTATGCGACCGTCGAACTATTTTGCGGTTCATTATGAGACCGCGGAACAAGTCTTTTTGGGTTGAACAATGAGCCAATGAGTAAAGGAAATTTTGGCAGAGTGATGCATTTCTGCGCTCCATTTTGTGGCCGCATAATCACTCTGCGGGCCGCATAATGGGCAGAAGATGGGCAGGTGAGGGTGAAAATCTACAATCGATTATGCGACCGCAGATCTATTTTGCGGTTCATTATACGACCGTAAAATAAGTATTTTTGGGTTGAATATTAAGCCGATGAGTAAAGTAAATTTTTGCAGAAAGATGCATTTCTGCGGTCCATTTTGCGGCCGGAGAATCACTCTGCGGGACGCATAATTGCCGTAAAATGGGCAGAAGCTAGGCAGGTAAGGGTGCAAATCTGCGGTCGATTATGCGACCGTGGAACAAGTCTTTTTGGGTTGAACAACAAGCCGATGAGTAAAGGAATGTTTGGTAGAAAGATGCATTTCTGCGGTCCATTTTGCGGCCGCAGTAACATTCTACGGGCCGCAAAATGGGCAGAAGCTTGGCAGGTGAGGGAGAAAATCTGCGGTCGATTATGCGACCACAGATATATTTTGCGATTCATTATACGACCGCAAAATATGTCTTTTTGGGTATAACTCTGAGTCGATGAGTAAAGGAAATTTTGGCAGAAAGATGCATTTCTGCGATCTATTTTGCGGCCGCAGAATAACTCTGCGAGCCGCATAATAGTCGTAAAATGGGCAGAAGCTAGGCAGGTAAGGGTGAAACTCTGCGATCGATTAGGCGACCGCAGATCTATTTTGCGGTTCATTATACGACCGCAAAATAAGTCTTTTTGGATTGAACACTGAGCCGATGAGAATAGGAAATTTTGGCAGAAAGATGCATTTCTGCGGTCCTTTTTGCGGCCGAAGAATCACTCTGCGAGCCGCATAATGGCCGTAAAATGGGCAGAAGCTAGGCAGGTAAGGGTGCAAATCTGCGGTCGATTATGCGACCGCAGAACTATTTTGAGGTGCATTATGCGATCGCGGAACAAGTCTTTTTGGGTTAAACATTGAGCAGATGAGTAAAGGAAATTTTGGCAGAAAGATGCATTTCTGCGGTCCATTTTACGGCCGTAGAATCACTCTGCGGGATGCAAAATGACCGCAGAACGGGCAGAAACCGGGCACGTGAGGGTGCAAATCCGCGGTCGATTATGCGACCGCAAAACTATTTTGCAGTGTATTATGCGACCGCAGAACAAGTCCTTTTGGGTTGAACAATGAGCCGATGAGTAAAGGAAATTTTGCCTGAGAGATGCATTTCTGCGGTCTATTTTACGACCGCAGAATCACTCTGTGGGCCTCATAATGGCCACAGAATGTTCGAAGCTGGGCAGCTGAGGGTGCAAATCTGCGGTAGATTATGCGACCGCATAACTGTTTTGTGGTACATTATGCGACCGCAGAATAAGTCTTTTTGGGTTGAACAACGAGCCGATGAGTAAAAGACATTTTGGCAGAAATATGCATTTCTGCGGTCCATTTTGCGGCCATAGAGTCACTCTGCGGGCCGCATAATGGGCAGAAGATGGGCTGGTGAGGTTTCAAATATGCGGTCGGTTATGCGACCGCAGAACTTTTTTGCGGTGCATTATGCAAACGTAGAACAAGTCATTTTGGGTTGAACAACGAGCCGATGAGTAAAGGATAGTTTGGTAGAAAGATGCATTTTTGCGGTCCATTTTGCGGCCGCAGAATCACTCTTCGGGACACATAATGGGTGGAAGATGGGTAGGTGAGGGTGAAAATCTGCGGTCGATTATGCGACAACAGATCTATTTTGTGGTTTATTATACGACCATAAAATAAGTCTTTTTGGGCTGAACACTGAGCCGATGCGTAAAGGAAATTTTGGCAGAAAGATGCATTTTTGCGGTCCATTTTACGGCCGCAGAATCACTCTGCGGGTCGCATAATAGCCGTAAAATGGGCAGAAGCTAAGCAGGTAAGGGTGCAAATTCGCGGTCGATTATGCGACCGCAGAAATATTTTACGATTCATTATGAGACCACGGAACAAGTCTTTTTGGGTTGAACAACGAACCGATGGGTAAAGGAAAGTTTGGCAGAAAGATGCATTTCTGCGGTTCATTTTGAGGCCGCAGATCACTCTGCGAGCCGCATAATGGGCAGAAGCTGGGCACGTGAGGGTGCAAATCCGCAGTCGATTATGCGACCGTAGAACTATTTTACGGTGTATTATGCTACCGCAGAACAAGCCTTTTTGGGTTGAACAATGAGTCGACGAGTAAAGGAAATTTTGGCATAAAGATGCATTTTTGCTGTCCATTTTGCGGCAGTAGAATCACTATGCGGGCCGCATAATGACCGTAGAATGGGCAGAAGGATGGGTAGGTGAGGGTACAAATCTGCGGTCGATTATGCGACCGCAGAACTATTTTTCGATTCATTATGCGACCGCAGAACAAGTCTTTTTAGGTTGAACAACGAGCCGATGAGTAAAGAAAATTTTGGCAGAAAGATGTATTTTTGCGGTCCATTTTGCGGCCACAAAATCACTCTGCGGGCCGCATAATTGCCGCAAAATGGGCAGAAGCTGGGCAGGTAAGGGCGCAAATCTGCGGTCGATTAGTACATTATGTGACTATAATGGGCAGAAGCTGGGCAGGTGAGGGTGCAAATCTGCGGTCGATTATGCGAGAGTAGAACTATTTTGTGGTGCATCATGCGACCACAGAACAAGTCTTTTTGGGTTGAAAAATGAGGCAATGAGTAACGGAAATTTTGGCAGAAAGATGCATTTCTGCGGTCCATTTTGCGGTCGCGGAATCACTTTGCTGGCCGCATAATGGCCGCAGAATGGAAAGAAGCTGGGCAAGTGAGGGTGCAGATTTGCGGTCGATTATGTGACTGCAGAACAGGTTTGCGGTGCATTGTGCGACCGCAGATAAAGTCTTTTTAGGTTGAACAATGAGCCGATAAGCAACGGAAATTTTGACAGCAAGATGCACTTTTGTGGTCCATTTTGCGGTCGCAGAATCGCTCTGCGGGCCGTATAATGGGCAGAAGCTGGGTAGGTGAAGGTGCAAAGCTGCGGTCGATTATGCGATCGCAAAATTATTTTGCGGTGCATTAGGCGACCGCAGAACAAGTCTTTTTGGGTTGAACAATGAACATATGAGTAAAAGAAATTTTGGCAGAAAGATGCATTTTTGCGGTCCATTTTGCGGTCGCAGAATCAATCTTCGGGCCGCATAATGCCCGTAGAACGGGGAGAAGCTGGGCAGGTGAGGGTGCAAATCTGCGGTCGATTATGCGATCACAAAACCGTTTTGCGGTGTTTTATGCGACCGGAGAACAAGTCTTTTTGGGTTTTACAATAAGCCGATGAGTAAATTAAATTTTGGCAGAAAGATGCATTTCTGTGGGCCATTTTGCGGTCGCAGAATCACTCTGCGGACCGTATAATGGCCACATAATGGGAAGAAGCTGGGCACGTGAGGGTACAAATCTGCGGTCGATTATGACACCCTAAAACTATTTTTTGGTGTATTATGCGATCGCAAAACAAGTCTTTTTGGTTTGAACAATGAGCTGATAAGTAAAGGAAATTTTGGCAGAAAGATGCATTCCTGCGGTCCATTTTGCGGCTGCAGAATCACTCTGTAGGCCGCATAATGGCCGCAGAATGGAAAGAAGCTGGGCAGGTGAGGGTGCAAATCTGCGGTCGATTATGCGACCGCAAAACTGTTTTGCGGTGCATTATGCGACCGCAGAACAAGTCTTTTTGGGTTGAACAATGAACATATGAGTAAAAGAAATTTTGGCAGAAAGATGCATTTCTGCGGTCCATTTTGCGGCCGTAGAATCACTCTGCGAACCGTATAATGGCCTCATAATGGGCAGAAGCTGGGCATGTGAGGGTGCAAATCTGCGGTCTATTATGCAACCGTAAAACTGATTTGCGGTGCATTATGTGACCGTAGAACAAGCCTTTTTGGGTTGAGCAACGAGCCGATGAGTGAATGAATTTTTGGCAAGAAAGATGCATTTCTGCGCTCCATTTCGCGGCCGCAGAATCACTCTACGGTCGCATAATGGGCAGAAGCTGGGCAGGTGAGGGTGTAAATATGCGGTCAATTATGCGACCGCAAAACCGTTTTGCGGTACATTATGCGACCGCAGAACAAATCTTTTTGGGTTGAACAATGAGCCGATGAGTAAAGGAAATTTTGGCAGAAAGATGCATTTCTGCGGTTCTTTTTGCGGCCGCACAATCACTGTGCGAGATGGATAATGGACGTAGAATGGGCAGAAGCTGGGCTGGTGTGGGTGCAAATCTGCGGTCGATTATGTGACAGTTGAATTATTTTGCGGTGCATTATGCGATCGCATAATAAGTCTTTTTGGGTTGAACAATGAGCCGATAAGTAAAGGAAATTTTGGCATAAATATGCATTTTTGTGGTCCATTTTGCGGCCGCGAAATCACTCTGCGGGCCGCATACTAGCCGTAGAATGGGCAGAAGCTGGGAAGGTGAGGGTGCAAATCTGCGGTCGATTATGCAATCGCGGAACTATTTTGCGGTGCATTAAGCGATCGCAGAACAATTCTTTTTGGGTTGAACAATGAGCCGATAAGTAAAGAAAATTTAGGCAGAAATATGCATTTCTGCGGTCCATTTTGCGGTCGCAGTATCGTTCTGCGGGCCGTAGAACGGGTAGAAGCTGGGCAGGTGAGGGTTCAAATCTGCGGTCGATTATGCTACCGCAGAACTATTTTGCGGTGCATTATGCGACCGCAGAACAAGTCTTTTTGGGTTGAACAACGAGCCGATGAGTAAAGGAAATATTTGCAGAAAGATACATTTATGCGGTCCATTTTGAGGCCGCAAAATCCCTCTGCAGGCCATATATGGTCGCAGAATGGGCAGAAGCTGGGCAGGTGAGGGTGGAAGTCTGCGATCGATTATGCGACCGCAGAACAAGTCTTTTTGGGTTGAACAATGAACCGTTAAGTAAAGGAAATTTTGGACGAAAGATTCATTTCTGCAATCCATTTTGCGGCCGCAGAATCACTCTACGGGTCGCATAATGGTCGTAGAATGGGCAGAAGCTTGGTAGGTGTGTGTGCAAATCTGCGGTCGATTATGCGACCGTAGAAATATTTTGTGGTGCATTATGCGATCGCAGAAAAAGTCTTTTTGGGTTGAACAATGAACCGATAAGTAAAGGATATTTTAGCAGAAAGATACATTTCTGCGGACCATTTTACGGTCGCAGAATCATTTTGCGGGCCGTATAATGGCCGAAGAACGAGCATAATCTGGGTAGGTGAGGGTGTAAATCTGCGGTCAATTATGTGACCACAGAACTATTTTGCGGTGCATTATGCGACCGCAGAACAAATCTTTTTGGGTTGAACAATGAGCCGATGACTAAAGGAAATTTTGGCAGAAAGATGCATTTCTGCGGGCCGCATAATAGCCGCAGAATGGGCAGAAGATAGGCAGGTGAGGGTGCAAATCTGCGGTCGATTATGCAACCGCAGAACTATTTTGCGACGCATTATGCTATCGCAGATCAATTCTTTTTGGGTTGACCAATGAGCCGATAAGTAAAGGAAATTTAGGCAGAAAGATGCATTTCTGCGGTCCATTTTGCTGTCGCAGAAGCATATTGCGGGACGCATAATGGCCGCATAACAGGCTGAAGCTGGGCAGGTGAGGATGCAAATCTGTAGTCGATTATGCAATCACAAAACCATTTTGCGATGCTTTTTGCGACCGCAAAATAAGTCTTTTTGGGTTGAACAATGATCCGATGAGTAAATGAAATTTTGGCAGAAAGATGCAGTTCTGCGGTTCAATTTATGGCCGAGGAATCACTCTGTGTGCCGCATAATTGCCGCATAACAGGCAGAAGCTGGGCAGGTGAGGGTGCAAATCTGCGGTCGATTATGCGACCGCAAAACGGATTTGCGGTGCATTATGCGACCGTAGAACAAGTCTTTTGGGGTTGAACAACGAGCTGATGAGTAAATAAAATTTTGGCAGAAAGATGCATTTTTGCGGTCCATTTTGCAGCCGCAGAATCACTCTGCGGGCCGCATATGGGGCAGAAACTGGGCAGGTGAGGGTGCAAATCTGCGGTCGATTATGCGACCACAAAACTGTTTTGCGGTGCTTTATGCGCCCGCAGAACAAGTCTTTTTGGGTTGAACAATGAGCCGATGAGTAAATGAAATTTTGGCAGAAAGATGTATTTCTGCGGTCCATTTTGCGCCCGCAGAATTACTCTGCGGGCCGCATAATGGCCGCAGAATGGAAAGAAGCTGGGCAGGTGAGGGTGCAGATCTGCGGTCGATTATGCGACCGCAAAACTGTTTTGCGGTGCATTATGCCCACAGAACAAGTCTTTTTGGGTTGAACAATGAACATATGAGTGAAAGAAATTTTGGTAGAAAGATGCATTTCTGCGGTCTATTTTACGACCGTAGAATCACTTTGCGGGCCGCATAATGGGCAGAAGCAGGGCATGTGAGGGTGCAAATCCGCGGTCGATTTCTTGATCGTAAAACTGATTTGCGGTGCATTATGCGACCGCAGAACAAGTCTTTTTGGGTTGAACAACGAGTCAATGAGTAAATGAAATTTTGGTAGAAGGATGCATTTCTGCGGTCCATTTTGCGGCCGCAGAATTACTCTACGGTACGCATAATCACCGCATAATGGGCAGAAACTGAGCAGGTGAGGGTGCAAATATGCGGTCGATTAGGCAACCACAAAACTGATTTGCGGTGCATTATGCGACCGCAAAATAAGTCTTTTTGGGTTGAACAATGAGCCGATGAGTAAATGAATTTTTGGCAGAAAGATGCATTTATGCGGTCTATTTTGCCGCCACTGAATCACATTGTGGGATGCATAATGGTCGTATAATGGGCAGAAGCTGGGCAGGTGAGGGTGCAAATCTGCGGTCGATTATGCGACCACAAAACTTTTTTGCAGTGCTTTATGCAATCGCAGGACAAGTCTTTTTGGGTTGAACAACGAGCTGATGAGTAAATGAAATTTTTGCCGAAAGTTGCATTTCTGCGGTCCATTTTGCGGACACTGAATCACTCTACGGGACGTATAATGGCCGCATAATGGGCAGAAATTGGGCAGGTGAAGGTGCGAATCTGTGGTGGATTATGCGACCTCAAAACCATTTTGTGGTGCTTTATGCGACCGCAGAACAAGTATTTTTGCTTGAACAATGAGCCTATGAGTAAAGGAAATTTTGGCAGAAAGATAAATTTTTGCGGTCCATTTTGCGGCCGCAGAATCATTCTGCGGGCCACATAATGGTCGTAGAATGGGCAAAAGCTGGGCAGGTGAGGGTGCAAATTTGCGGTCTATTATGCGATGGCAAAACTGTTTTGCGGTGCATTATGCGACCGCAGAACAAGTCTTTTTGGGTTGAACAATGAGCCGATGAGTAAAGAAAATTTTGGTAGAAAGTTGCATTTCATCGGTCCATTTTGCGGTCAAAAAATCACTCTGCGGGATGCATAATGGCCATAAAATTGGCAGAAGCTGGGTGGGTGTGGGTGTAAATCTGCGGTCGATTATGCGACCACAGAACTATTTTCCGGTGCATTATGCGATCGCAGAACGAGTATTTATGGGTTGAACAATGAGCCGATAAGTAAAGGAAAGTTTGGAAGAAAGATGCATTTATGCGGTCCATTTTGCGGTCATAGAATCATTCTGCAGGCCGCATAATGGCCGCAGAGCAGGCAGAAGCTGGGTAGGTGAAGGTACAAATCTGCGGTCGATTATGCGACCCCAGAACTATTTAACGGTGCATTATGCGGATCGCAGAACAAGTCTTTTTGGGTTGAACAACGAGCCGATGAGTAAATGAAATTTTGGAAGAAAGATGCATTTCTGCGGTCCATTTTGCGGCCGCAGAATCACTCTGGCCTCATAATGGGCAGAAGCTGGGCAGGTGAGGGTGCAAATCTGCGGTCGATTATGCGAGAGCAGAACTATTTTGTGGTGCATTATGCGACCACAGAACAAGTCTTTTTGGGTTGAAAAATGAGGCGATGAGTAATGGAATTTTGGCAGAAAGATGCATTTCTGCGGTCCATTTTGCTGTCGCGGAATCACTTTGCGGGCCGCATAATGGTCGCAGAATGGAAAGAAGCTGGGCAGGTGAGGGTGCAGATCTGCGGTCGATTATGCGACTGCAGAACAGGTTTGCGGTGCATTGTGCGACCGCAGATAAAGTCTTTTTAGGTTGAACAACGAGCCGATGAGCAAAGGAAATTTTGGCAGCAAGATGCACTTTTGTGGTCCATTTTGCGGTCGCAGAATCGCTCTGCGGGCCGTATAATGGGCAGAAGCTGGGTAGGTGAAGGTGCAAATCTGCGGTCCATTATGCGATCGCAAAATTATTTTACGGTGCATTAGGCGACCGCAGAACAAGTGTTTTTGGGTTGAACAATGAACATATGAGTAAAAGAAATTTTGGCAGAAAGATGCATTTTTTCGGTCCATTTTGCGATCGCAGAATCAATCTTCGGGCCGCATAATGCCCGTAGAACGGGGAGAAGCTGGGCAGGTGAGGGTGCAAATCTGCGGTCGATTATGCGATCACAAAATCGTTTTGCGGTGTTTTATGCGACCGGAGAACAAGTCTTTTTGGGTTTTACAATAAGCCGATGAGTAAATTAAATTTTGGCAGAAAGATGCATTTCTGTGGGCCATTTTGCGGCCGCAGAATCACTCTGCGGACCGTATAATGGCCACATAATGGGAAGAAGCTGGGCACGTGAGGGTACAAATCTGCGGTCGATTATGACACCCTAAAACTATTTTTCGGTGTATTATGCGATCGCAAAACAAGTCTTTTTGGTTTGAACAATGAGCTGATAAGTAAAGGAAATTTTGGCAGAAAGATGCATTCCTGCGGTCCATTTTGCGGCTGCAGAATCACTCTGTAGGCCGCATAATGGCTGCAGAATGGAAAGAAGCTGGGCAGGTGAGGGTGCAAATCTGCGGTCGATTATGCGACCGCAAAACTGTTTTGCGGTGCATTATGCGACCGCAGAACAAGTCTTTTTGGGTTGAACAATGAACATATGAGTAAAAGAAATTTTGGCAGAAAGATGCATTTCTGCGGTCCATTTTGTGGCCGTAGAATCACTCTGCGGACCGTATAATGGCCTCATAATGGGCAGAAGCTGGGCATGTGAAGGTGCAAATCTGCGGTCTATTATGCAACCGTAAAACTGATTTGCGGTGCATTATGTGACCGCAGAACAAGCCTTTTTGGGTTGAGCAACGAGCCGATGAGTAAATGAATTTTTGGCAAGAAAGATGCATTTCTGCGCTCCATTTCGCGGCCACAGAATCACTCTATGGCCGCATAATGGGCAGAAGCTGGGCAGGTGAGGGTGCAAATATGCGGTTAATTATGCGACCGCAAAACCGTTTTGCGGTGCTTTATGTGACCGCAGAACAAGTCTTTTTGGGTTGAACAATGAGCTGATGAGTAAATGAAATTTTGGCAGAAAGATGCATTTCTGCGGTCTATTTTGCGGCCGCAGAATCACTCTGCGGGACGCATAATGGCCGCAGAATGGGCAGAAACTGGGCAGGTGTGGGTGCACATCTACGGTCGATTATGTGACCACAGAACCCTTTTTCGTTGCATTATGCGACCGCAGAATAAGTATTTTTGGGTTGAACAATGTGTCGATGAGTATAGGACTCTTGCCATAAATATGCATTTTTACGGTCCATTTTGCGGCCGCAGAATCACTCTGGTGGCCGAAAAATAGGCGCAGAATGGGAAGGAGCTGTGCAGGTGAGGGTGCAATTCTGCAGTCGATTATGCGACCGCATAACAAGTCTTTTTGGGATGAACAATGAGCCGATGAATTAACGAAATTTTGGCAGAAAGATACATTTCTGCGGTCCATTTTGCGGCCGCAGAATCACTCTGCTAGCCGCATAATGGCCGTAGAATGGGCAGAAGTTAGGGAGGTGTGGGTGAAAATCTATGGTTGATTATGCAACCATAGTACTATTTTGCGTTGCATTATGCGACCGCAGAATAAGTCTTTTTGTGTTGAACAATGAGCCGATGAGTAAAGGAAATTTTGGCATAAATATGCATTTTTGCGGTCCATTTTATGGCCGCGAAATCACTCTATGTGCCGCATAATAGCCGCAGAACGGGCAGAAGCTGGGAAGGTGAGGGTGCAAATCTACGGTCGATTATGCAACCGCAAAACTATTTTGCGGTGCATTATACGATCGCAGAACAAGTCTTTTTGGTTGAATAATAAGCCGATAAGTAAAGGAAATTTTTGCATAAAGATACATTTCTGCGGTCTATTTTGCGGTCGCATGATAGCCGTAGAACGGGCAGAAGCTGGGCAGGTCAGGGTGCAAATCTGCGATCGATCCAAAGAACTGTTTTGCGGTGCATTATGCGACCGCAGAACAAGTCTTTTTGGATTGAACAATGAGCCGATGAGTAAAGGAAATTTTGGCAGAAAGATGCATTTCTGCGTTCTATGGCCGCAGAATGGCAGAAGTTGGGCAGGTGAGGATGCAAATCTACGGTCGATTATGCGATCGCAAAACCGTTTTGCGATTCTTTATGCGACCGCAGAACAAGTGGTTTTGGGTTGAACAATGAGCCGATGAGTAAAATAAACTTTGGCAGAAAGATGCATTTTTGCGGTCCATTTTGCGGCCGCAGAATTACTTTGTAGGCTGCATCATAGCCGCATATTGGGCAGAAGCTGGGCAGGTGAGAGTGCAAATCTGCGGTCGATTATTCAACCGTTAAACTATTTTGCGGTGCATTATGTGATCGCATAACAAGTCTTTTTAGGATGAACAATGAGCCGATGAGTAAGGAAATTTTGGCATAAAGATGCATTTCTGCGGTCTAATTTGCGGCCGCAAAATCACTCTACGGGTCTCATAATGGCCGCATAATGGGCAGAAGCTGGGCAGGTGAGGGTGCAAATCTGCGGTCGATTATGCGACCGCAAAACCTTTTTGCAGTGCATTATGCGACTGCAGAACAAGTTTCTTTGGGTTGAACAATGAGCTGATGAGTAAAGGAAATTTTTGCATAAAGGTGTCTCTCTGCGGTCCAATTTGCGGCCACAAAATCACTTTGTGGGCCGCATAATGGGAGAAAGTTGGGCATCGAGCGTGCAAATCTGCGGTCTATTATGCGACCATAGAACTATTTTACGGTGCATTATGCGATCGCAGAACAAGTTTGTTTGGATTGAACAACGAGTCGATGATTGAAGGAAATTTTAGCAGAAGGATGCATTTCTGCGATCCATTTTGCGGCAGCAGAATCACTATGCGGGCCGCATAGTGGTCGTAAAATGGGCAGAAGATGGGCAGTTGAGGGTGCAAATATGCGGCCGATTATGCGACCGCAAAACTATTTTGCGGTGCTTTATGCCACCGTAGAACATGTCTTTTTGGGTTGAACAATGAGCCGATGAGTAAAAGAAATTTTTGCAGAAAGATGCATTTCTGCGGTCCATTTGGCGGCCGCAGAATCACTCTGCGGGCTGCATAATGGGCAGAAGCTAGGCAGGTGAGGGTGCAAATCTGCGGTCGATTATGCCACCGCAAAACCGTTTATGCGACCATAGAATAAGTCTTTTTGGGTTGAACAACGAGCCGATGAGTAAAGGAAATTTTGGTAGAAAGATGCATTTCTGCGGTCCATTATGCGGCCGCAGAATCACTCTACGGGCCGCACAATGGACAGAAACTGGGCAGGTGAGGATGAAAATCTGCGGTCGATTATTTGACCGCAAAACTGTTTTGCGGTTCTTTATACGACTGCAAAACAAGTATTTTTGGATTGAACAATGAGTCGTTGAGTAAAAGAAATTTAGGCAGAAAGATGCCTTTCTGCGGTCCATTTTGCGGCCACGAAATAACTCTACGGGCCGCATAATGGGCAGAAGCTGGGCCGGAGAGGTTTCAAATATGCGGTCGATTATACGACCGCAGAACGTTTTTGCGGTGCATTATGCGACCGCAGAACAAGTCTTTTTGGGTTGAACAACGAGCCGATGAGTAAAGGAAATTTAGCATAAAGATGCATTTCTGCGGTCCAATTTGCGGCCGCAAAATCACTCTGCGGGTCGCATAATGGCCGCATAATGGGCAGAAGCTGGGCAGGTGAGGGTGCAAATCTGCGGTCGAATATGCCACCGCAAAACCGTTTTGCGGTGCTTTATGCGACCATAGAACAAGTCTTTTTAGGTTGAACAACGAGCCGATGAGTAAAGAAAATTTTGGTAGAAAGATGCATTTCTTCGGTCCATTATGCGGCTGCAAAATCACTCTACGGGCCGCACAATGGGCAGAAGCTGGGCAGGTGAGGGTGAAAATCTGCGGTCTATTATGCGACCGCAAAACTATTTTGCGGTGCTTTATACGACCGCAGAGCAAGTATTTTCGGATTGAACAATGAGTCGTTGAGTAAAAGAAATTTAGGTAAAAAGATGCCTTTTTACGGTCCATTTTGCGGCCGCGAAATAACTCTGCGGGCCGCATAATAGGCAGAAGCTGGGCAGGTGAGGTTTCAAATATGCGGTCGATTATGCGACCGCAGAACCTTTTTGCGATGCATTATGCGACCGCAGAACAAGTATTTTTGGGTTAAACAACGAGCCGATGAGTAAAGGAAATTTTGGCATAAAGATGCATTTCTGCGGTCCAATTTGCGGCCGCAAAAACACTCTGCGGGTCGTATAATGGCCGCATAATGGGCAGAAGCTGGGCAGGTGAGGGTGCAAATCTGCGGTCGATTATGCCACCGCAAAACTGTTTTGCGGTGCTTTATGCGACCATAGAACAAGTCTTTTTGGGTTGAACAATGAGCCGATGAGTAAAGGAAATTTTGGTAGAAAGATGCATTTCTGCGGTCCATTATGCGGCCGCAGAATCCTTCTACGGGCCGCACAATGGGCAGAAGCTGGGCAGGTGAGGGTGAAAATCTGCGGTCTATTTTGCGACCGCAAAACTGTTTTGCGGTTCTTTATATGACCACAAAACAAGTATTTTTGGATTGAACAATGAGTCGTTGAGTAAAAGAAACCTAGGCAGAAAGATGCCTTTTTGCGATCCATTTTTCGGCCGCAAAATAACTCTGCGGGCCGCATAATTGGCAGAGGCTGGGCAGGTGAGGTTTCAAATATGCGGTCGATTATGCGACCGCAGAACTTTTTTGCGGTGCATTATGCGACCGCAGAACAAGTCTTTTTGTGTTGAACAACGAGCCGATGAGTAAAGGAAATTTTGGCATAAAGATGCATTTCTGCGGTCCAATTTGCGGCCGCAAAAACACTCTGCGGGTCGTATAATGGCCGCATAATGGGCAGAAGCTGGGCAGGTGAGGGTGCAAATCTGCGGTCGATTATGCCACCGCAAAACTTTTTTGCGGTGCTTTATGCGACCACAGAACAAGTATTTTTGGGTTGAACAATGAGCCGATGAGTAAAGGAAATTTTGACAGAAAGATGCATTTCTGCGGTCCAATTTGCGGCCGCAAAATCACTCTACGGGTCGCATAATCGACCGCAAAACCTTTTTGCAGTGCATTATGCGACTGCAGAACAAGTTGTTTTGGGTTGAACAATGAGCCGATGAGTAAAGAAAATTTTTGCATAAAGGTGTCTCTCTGCGGTCCAATTTGCGGCCGCAAAATCACTCTGGGGGCCACATAATGGCCGCATAATGGGAGGAAGTTGGGCATCGAGCATGCAAATCTGCGGTCTATTATGCGACCATAGAACTACTTTGCGGTGCATTATGCGATCGTAGAACAAGTTTTTTTAGATTGAACAATGAGCTGATGATTGAGGGAAATTTTGGCAGAAGGATGCATTTCTGCGATCCATTTTGCGGCAGCAGAATCACTATGCGGGCCGCATAGTGGTCATAAAATGGGCAGAAGATGGGCAGTTGAGGGTGCAAATATGCGGCCGATTATGCGACCGCAAAATTGTTTTGCGGTGCTTTATGCCACCATAGAACATGTCTTTTTGGGTTGAACAATGAGCCGATGAGTAAAAGAAATTTTTGCAGAAACATGCATTTCTGCGGTCCATTTGGCGGCCGCAGAATCACTCTGCGGGCTGCATAATGGGCAGAAGCTAGGCAGGTGAGGGTGCAAATCTGCGGTCGATTATGCCACCGCAAAACCGTTTATGCGACCATAGAACAAGTCTTTTTGGGTTGAACAATGAGCCGATGAGTAAAGGAAATTTAGGTAGAAAGATGCATTTCTGCGGTCCATTATGCGGCCGCAGAATCACTCTACGGGCCGCACAATCGGCAGAAACTGGGCAGGTGAGGATGAAAATCTGCGGTCGATTATGCGACCGCAAAACTATTTTGCGGTTCTTTATACGACCGCAGAACAAGTATTTTTGGATTGAACAATGAGTCGTTGAGTAAAAGAAATTTAGGCAGAAAGATGCCTTTCTGCGGTCCATTTTGCGGCCGCGAAATAACTCTGCGGGCCGCATAATGGGCAGAAGCTGGGCCGGAGAGGTTTCAAATATGCGGTCGATTATACGACCGCAGAACATTTTTGCGGTGCATTATGCGATCGCAGAACAAGTCTTTTTGGGTTGAACAACGAGCCGATGAGTAAAGGAAATTTTGGCATAAAGATGCATTTCTGCGGTCCAATTTGTGGCCGCAAAATCACTCTGCGGGTCGCATAATGGCTGCATAATGGGCAGAAGCTGGGCAGGTGAGGGTGCAAATCTGCGGTCGATTATGCCACCACAAAACCATTAAGCGGTGCCTTATGCGACCATAGAACAAGTCTTTTTGGGTTGAACAACGAGCCGATGAGTAAAGGAAATTTTGGTAGAAAGATGCATTTCTTCGGTCCATTATGCCGCTGCAAAATCACTCTACGGGCCGCACAATGGGCAGAAGCTGGGCAGGTGAGGGTGAAAATCTGCGGTTGATTATGCGACCGCAGAACTATTTTGTGGTTCATTATACAATCGCAATAAGTATTTTTGGATTGAACAATAAGCTGATGAGCAAAGGAAATTTTGGCAGAAAGATGCATTTCAGCGATCCATTTTGCGGGCGCAGAATCACTCTACGGGCCGCATAATGGCCGCAAAATGGGCAGAAGCTGGGCAGGTAAGGGTGCAAATCTGCGGTCGATTATGCGACTGCATAATTATTTTGCGGTGTATTATGCTACCATAGAATAAGTCTTTTTGGGTTGAACAACGAGCCGATTAGTAAAAGACATTTTGGTAGAAAGATGCATTTCTTCGGTCCATTATGCGGCTGCAAAATCACTCTACGAGCCGCACAATGGGCAGAAGCTGGGCAGGTGAGGGTGAAAATCTGCGGTCTATTATGCGACCGCAAAACTATTTTGCGGTGCTTTATACGACCGCAGAGCAAGTATTTTTGGATTGAACAATGAGTCGTTGAGTAAAAGAAATTTAGGTAGAAAGATGCCTTTTTACGGTCCATTTTGCGGCCGCGAAATAACTCTGCGGGCCGCATAATGGGCAGAAGCTGGGCAGGTGAGGTTTCAAATATGCGGTCGATTATGCGACCGCAGAACCTTTTTGCGATGCATTATGCGACCGCAGAACAAGTATTTTTGGGTTAAACAACGAGCTGATGAGTAAAGGAAATTTTGGCATAAAGATGCATTTCTGCGGTCCAATTTGCGGCCGCAAAATCACTCTGCGGATCGTATAATGGCCGCATAATGGGCAGAAGCTGGGCAGGTGAGGGTGCAAATCTGCGGTCGATTATGCCACCGCAAAACCGTTTTGCGGTGCTTTATGCGACCATAGAACAAGTCTTTTTGGGTTGAACAACGAGCCGATGAGTAAAGGAAATTTTGGTAGAAAGATGCATTTCAGCGGTCCATTATGCGGCCGCAGAATCCTTCTACGGGCCGCACAATGGGCAGAAGCTGGGCAGGTGAGGGTGAAAATCTGCGGTCTATTTTGCGACCGCAAAACTGTTTTGCGGTTCTTTATATGACCGCAGAACAAGTATTTTTGGATTGAACAATGAGTTGTTGAGTAAAAGAAACTTAGGCAGAAAGATGCCTTTCTGCGGTCCATTTTGCGGCCGCGAAATAACTCTGCGGGCCGCATAATGGGCAGAAGCTGGGCAGGTGAGGTTTCAAATATGCGGTCGATTATGCGACCGTAGAACTTTTTTGCGGTGCATTATGCGACCGCAGAACAAGTCTTTTTGTGTTGAACAACGAGCCGATGAGTAAAGGAAATTTTGGCATAAAGATGCATTTCTGCGATCCAATTTGCGGCCGCAAAATCACTCTGCGGGTCGCATAATGGCCGCATAATGGGCAGAAGCTGGGCAGGTGATGGTGCAAATCTGCGGTCGATTATGCCACCGCAAAACCATTTTGTGGTGCTTTATGCGACCACAGAACAAGTCTTTTTGGGTTGAACAATGAGCTGATGAGTTAAGAAAATTTTGACAGAAAGATGCATTTCTGCGGTCCATTTTGCGGCCACAGAATAATTCTGCGGGTCGTATAATGGCTGCAGAATGGGCAGAAACTGGGCAGGTGAGGGTGCAAATCTGCGGTCGAATATGCGACTGCAAAACTTTTTTGCAGTGTGTTATGCGACCGCAGAACAAGTCTTTTTGGGTTGAACAATGTGTCCATGAGTAAAGGAAATTTTGTTAGAAAGATGCATTTCTGTGGTCCATTTTGCGGTCGCAGAATCACTATGCGGGCCGCATAATGGCCGCATAGTGGGCAGAAGCTGGGCACGTGAGGGTGCAAATCTGCGGTCGATTATGCGACCGAAGAGCTGTTTTGTGGTGCATTATGCGTCCGCAGAATAAGTCATTTTGCGTTGATCAATGAGCCGATGAGGAAAGGAAATTTTGGCAGAAATATACATCTCTGTGGTCCATTTTGCGGCCACAGAATTACTCTACGGGCCATATTATGGTCGTAGTATGGGCAGAAACTAGGCAGGTGAGGGTGCAAATCTGCGGTCGATTATGTGACCGTAGAACTTTTTTGCGGTGCATTATGCGACCGCAGAACAAGTCTTTTTGGGTTGAACAATGAGTCGATGAGTAAATGAAATTTTGGCACAAAGATGCATTTCTACGGCCCGTAGAGTGATTCTACAGGCCGCACAATGGCCGCACAATGGGCAATAACTGGGCAGGTGAGGGTGCAAATCTGCGATCGATTATGCAACCGCATAACTATTTTACGGTGCATTATGTGACCGCAGAACAAGTGTTTTTGGGTTGAACGATGAGCCGATGAGTAAAGGAAATTTTGGCAGAAAGATGCATTTCTGCGGCCTATTTTGCGGCCGCAGAATCACTCTACGGGCAACATAATGGCCTTAGAATGGGCAGAAACTGGGCAGCTGAGAGTTCATATCTGCGGTCGATTATGCAACCGCAGAACTTTTTTGTTGTGCATTATGCGACCGCAGAACAAGTTTTTTTGGGTTGAACAATGAGCCGATGAGTAAAGGAAATTTTGGCGTAAAGGTGTCTCTCTATTGTCCAATTTGCGGTCGTAAAATCACTCTGTGGGCCGCATAATGGCCGGAAGTTGGGCAACGAGCGTGCAAATCTGCGGTCTATTATGCGACCGCAGAACTGTTTTGCGGTGCATTATACGATCGCAAAACAAGTCTTTTTGGATTGAACAACGAGCCGATGAGTAAAGGAAATTTTGGCAGAAGGATGCATTTTTGCGATCCATTTTGCGGCAGCAGAATCATTATGCGGGCCGCATAGTGGTCGTAAAATAGGAAGAAGCTGGGCAGTTGAGGGTGCAAATATGCGGTCGATTATGCGACCGCAAAACTGTTTTGCGGAGCTTTATGCCACCGTAGAACAGCATTTCTGCGGTCCATTATGCGGCCGCAGAATCACTCTACGGGCCGCATAATCGGCAGAAGCTGGGCAGTTGAGGGTGCAAATGTGCGGCGGATTATGCGATCGCAAATCTGTTATACGGTGCTTTATGCCACCGTAGATCAAGTATTTTTGGATTGAACAATGAGTCGTTGAGTAAAAGAAACTTAGGCAGAAAGATGCCTTTCTGCGGTCCATTTTGCGGCCGCGAAATAACTCTGCGGGCCGCATAATGGGCAGAAGCTGGGCAGGTGAGGTTTCAAATATGCGGTCGATTATGCGACCGCAGAACTTTTTTGCGATGCATTATGCGACCGCATAACAAGTCTTTTTGGGTTGAACAACGAGCCGATGAGTAAAGGAAATTTTGGCAGAAAGATGCATTTCTGCGGTCCATTTTGCGGCCGCAGAATCACTCTACGGGCTGCATAATGGGCAGAAGCTGGGCAGGTGAGGGTGAAAATCTGTGGTCGATTATGCGACCGCAGAACTATTTTGTGGTTCATTATACAACCGCAAAATAAGTATTTTTGGATTGAACACTAAGCTGATGAGCAAAGGAAATTTTGGCATAAAGATGCATTTCAGCGATCCATTTTGCGGGCGCAGAATCACTCTACGGGCCGCATAATGGCCGCAAAATGGGCAGAAGCTGGGCAGGTAAGGGTGCAAATCTGCGGTCGATTATGCGACTGCATAACTGTTTTGCGGTGCATTATGCTACCGTAGAGCCGATTAGGAGCCGATTAGTAAAAGACATTTTGGCAGAAAGATCTATTTCTACGGTCCATATTGCGGCCGCAAATTCACTCTGCGGGCCGCAGAATGGGCAGAAGCTAGGCATGTGAGGGTGCAAATCTGCGGTCGATTATGCGACCGCAGAACTAGTTTGCAGTGCATTATGCGATCGTAGAGCAAGTCTTTTTGGGTTGAACAATGAGCCAATGAGTAAATAAAATTTTTGCAGAAAGATGCATTTCTGCGGTTCATTTTGCGACCGCAGAATTACTCTACGGGCCGCATAATGACCGCAGAATGGACAAAAGCTGTTCAGGTAAGGGTGGAAATCTGCGGTCGATTATGCGACCACAGAACTATTTTGCGGTTCATTATGCGACCGCAGAACAAGTCTTTTTGGGTTGAACAATGAGTCGATGAGTAAAGGAAATTTTGGCAGAAAGATGCATTTTCTGTGGTCCATTTTGCGGCCGCAGAATCACTCTACGAGATGCAAAATGGCCACAGAACGGGGAGAAGCTGGGCACGTGAGGGTGCAAATACGCAGTCGATTATGCGACCGCAGAACTATTTTGCGATGTATGATGCGACCGCAGAACAAGTCTTTTTGGGTTGAACAATGATTCGATGAGTAAAGGATATTTTGGCAGAAAGATGCATTTCTGCGGTCTATTTTACGGTCGCAGAATTACTCTATGGGCCACATAATGGCCGCAGAATGTTCGTAGCTGGGCAGGTGAGGGTGCAAATCAGCGGTCGATTATGCGACCGCATAACTATTTTGCGGTGCATTATGCGACCGCAGAAAAGTCTTTTTGGGTTCAACAACGAGCCGATGAGTAAAAGATATTTTGGCAGAAAGATGCATTTCTGCGGTCCATTTTGCGGCCACAGAATCACTCTACGGGTCGCATAATAGGTAGAAGTTGGGCCGGTGAGGTTTCAAATATGCGGTCGATTATGCGACCACCGAAGGTTTTTGTTGTGCATTATGCGACCGTAGAACAAGTCTTTTTGGGTTGAACAACGAGCCGATGAGTATAGGAAATTTTGGTAGAAAGATGTATTTCTGCAGTCCATTTTGTGGCCGCAGAATCACTCTGCGGCCCGCATAACGAGCAGAAGCTGGGCACGTGAGGGTGCAAATCTGCGGTCGATTATGCGACCGCAGAACTATTTTGCGGTGTATTATGCGACCGCAGAACAAGTCTTTTTGGGTTGAACAATGAGCCGATGAGTAAAGGAAATTTTGGTAGAAAGATGCATTTCTACGGTCTATTTTACGGCCGAAGAATCACTCTGTGGGCCGCAGAATGGCAGCAGAATGTTCTAAGCTTGGCACGTGAGGGTGCAAATCTGCGGTCGATTATGCGACCGCATAATTGTTTTGCGGTGTATTATGCGACCGTAGAATAAGTCTTTTTGGGTTGAACAACGAGCGGATGAGTAAAAGACAATTTGATAGAAAGATGCATTTCTGCGGTCCATTTTGCGGCCGCAGAATCACTCTGCGGGCCGCATAATGGGCAGAAGATGGGAAGGTGAGGTTTCAAATATGCGATCGATTATGCGACCTCAGAACAAGTCTTTTTGGGTTGAACACTGAGCCGATGAGTAAAGGAAAGTTTGGCAGAAAGATGCATTTCTGCGGTCCATTTTGCGGCCGCAGAATCACTCTGCGGGCCGCATAATGGCCGTAAAATGGGCAGAAGTTAGGCAGGTAAGGGTGCAAATCTGCGGTCGATTATGCGACCGCAAAACTATTTTGCGGTTCATTATGCGACCGCGGAACAAGTCTTTTCTGGTTGAACAATGAGCCAATGAGTAAAGGAAATTTTGGCAGAAAGATGTATTTCTGCAGTCCATTTTGCGGCCACAGAATCACTCTGCGGGACGCAAAATGGCCGCAGAACGGGTAGAAGCTAGGCACGTGAGGGTGCAAATCCGCAGTCGTTTATGCAACCGCAGAACTATTTTGTGGTGTATTATGCGACCGCAGAACAAGTCTTTTTGGGTTGAACAAAAAGCCGATGAGTAAAGGAAGTTTTGGCTGAAAGATGCATTTCTGCGGTCTATTTTACGGCCGCAGAATCACTCTGTGAGCCGCATAATGGCCGCAGAATGTTCGAAGCCGGGCAGGTGAGGGTGCAAATCTGCGATCGATAATGAGACCGCATAACTAGTTTGCGGTGCATTATGTAACCGCAGAATAAGTCTTTTTGGGTTCAACAATGAGCCGATAAGTAAAAGACATTTTGGCAGAAAGATGCATTTCTGCAGTCCATTTTGCGGCCACAGAATCACTCTGCGGGCCGCATAATGGGCAGAAGCTGGGCAGGTGAGGTTTCAAATATGCGGTCGGTTATGCGACTGCAAAACTTTTTTGTGGTCCATTATGCGACCGCAGAACAAGTCTTTTTGGGATGAACAACGAGCTGATGAGTAAAGTAAAGATTGGTAGAAAGATGTATTTATGCGGTCCATTTTGCAGCAGCAGAATCACTCTGCGGGCCGCATAATGGGCAGAAGTTGGGCAGGTTAGGGTGAAAATCTACGGTCGATTATGCAACCGCAGATCTATTTTGCGGTTCATTACACGACCGTAAAATAAGTCATTTTGGGTTGAACATTGAGCCGATGAGTAAAGGAAATTTTGGCAGAAAGATGCATTTCTATGGTCCATTTTGCGGCCGCAAAATCACTCTGCGGGCCGCATAATAGCCGTAAAATGGGCAGAAGCTAGGCTGGTAAGGGTGAAAATATGTGGTCAATTATGCGACCGTCGAACTATTTTGCGGTTCATTATGAGACCGCGGAACAAGTCTTTTTGGGTTGAACAATGAGCCAATGAGTAAAGGAAATTTTGGCAGAGTGATGCATTTCTGCGCTCCATTTTGTGGCCGCATAAGCACTCTGCGGGCCGCATAATGGGCAGAAGATGGGCAGGTGAGGGTGAAAATCTACAATCGATTATGCGATCGCAGATCTATTTTGCGGTTCATTATACGACCGTAAAATAAGTATTTTTGGGTTGAATATTAAGCCGATGAGTAAAGTAAATTTTTGCAGAAAGATGCATTTCTGCGGTCCATTTTGCGGCCGCAGAATCACTCTGCGGGACGCATAATTGCCGTAAAATGGGCAGAAGCTAGGCAGGTAAGGGTGCAAATCTGCGGTCGATTATGCGACCGTGGAACAAGTCTTTTTGGGTTGAACAACAAGCCGATGAGTAAAGGAATGTTTGGTAGAAAGATGCATTTCTGCGGTCCATTTTGCGGCCGCAGTAACATTCTACGGGCCGCAAAATGGGCAGAAGCTTGGCAGGTGAGGGAGAAAATCTGCGGTCGATTATGCGACCACAGATATATTTTGCGATTCATTATACGACCGCAAAATATGTCTTTTTGGGTATAACTCTGAGTCGATGAGTAAAGGAAATTTTGGCAGAAAGATGCATTTCTGCGGTCTATTTTGCGGCCGCAGAATAACTCTGCGAGCCGCATAATAGTCGTAAAATGGGCAGAAGCTAGGCAGGTAAGGGTGAAACTCTGCGATCGATTAGGCGACCGCAGATCTATTTTGCGGTTCATTATACGACCGCAAAATAAGTCTTTTTGGATTGAACACTGAGCCGATGAGAATAGGAAATTTTGGCAGAAAGATGCATTTCTGCGGTCCTTTTTGCGGCCGAAGAATCACTCTGCGAGCCGCATAATGGCCGTAAAATGGGCAGAAGCTAGGCAGGTAAGGGTGCAAATCTGCGGTCGATTATGCGACCGCAGAACTATTTTGAGGTGCATTATGCGATCGCGGAACAAGTCTTTTTGGGTTAAACATTGAGCAGATGAGTAAAGGAAATTTTGGCAGAAAGATGCATTTCTGCGGTCCATTTTACGGCCGTAGAATCACTCTGCGGGATGCAAAATGACCGCAGAACGGGCAGAAACCGGGCACGTGAGGGTGCAAATCCGCGGTCGATTATGCGACTGCAAAACTATTTTGCAGTGTATTATGCGACCGCAGAACAAGTCCTTTTGGGTTGAACAATGAGCCGATGAGTAAAGGAAATTTTGCCTGAGAGATGCATTTCTGCGGTCTATTTTACGACCGCAGAATCACTCTGTGGGCCTCATAATGGCCACAGAATGTTCGAAGCTGGGCAGCTGAGGGTGCAAATCTGCGGTAGATTATGCGACCGCATAACTGTTTTGTGGTACATTATGCGACCGCAGAATAAGTCTTTTTGGGTTGAACAACGAGCCGATGAGTAAAAGACATTTTGGCAGAAATATGCATTTCTGCGGTCCATTTTGCGGCCATAGAGTCACTCTGCGGGCCGCATAATGGGCAGAAGATGGGCTGGTGAGGTTTCAAATATGCGGTCGGTTATGCGACCGCAGAACTTTTTTGCGGTGCATTATGCAAACGTAGAACAAGTCATTTTGGGTTGAACAACGAGCCGATGAGTAAAGGATAGTTTGGTAGAAAGATGCATTTTTGCGGTCCATTTTGCGGCCGCAGAATCACTCTTCGGGACACATAATGGGTGGAAGATGGGTAGGTGAGGGTGAAAATCTGCGGTCGATTATGCGACAGCAGATCTATTTTGTGGTTTATTATACGACCACAAAATAAGTCTTTTTGGGCTGAACACTGAGCCGATGCGTAAAGGAAATTTTGGCAGAAAGATGAATTTTTGCGGTCCATTTTACGGCCGCAGAATCACTCTGCGGGTCGCATAATAGCCGTAAAATGGGCAGAAGCTAAGCAGGTAAGGGTGCAAATTTGCGGTCGATTATGCGACCGCAGAAATATTTTACGATTCATTATGAGACCACGGAACAAGTCTTTTTGGGTTGAACAACGAACCGATGGGTAAAGGAAAGTTTGGCAGAAAGATGCATTTCTGCGGTTCATTTTGAGGCCGCAGATCACTCTGCGAGCCGCATAATGGGCAGAAGCTGGGCACGTGAGGGTGCAAATCCGCAGTCGATTATGCGACCGTAGAACTATTTTACGGTGTATTATGCTACTGCAGAACAAGCCTTTTTGGGTTGAACAATGAGTCGACGAGTAAAGGAAATTTTGGCATAAAGATGCATTTTTGCTGTCCATTTTGCGGCAGTAGAATCACTATGCGGGCCGCATAATGACCGTAGAATGGGCAGAAGGATGGGTAGGTGAGGGTACAAATCTGCGGTCGATTATGCGACCGCAGAACTATTTTTCGATTCATTATGCGACCGCAGAACAAGTCTTTTTAGGTTGAACAACGAGCCGATGAGTAAAGAAAATTTTGGCAGAAAGATGTATTTTTGCGGTCCATTTTGCGGCCACAAAATCACTCTGCGGGCCACATAATTGCCGCAAAATGGGCAGAAGCTGGGCAGGTAAGGGCGCAAATCTGCGGTCGATTATGCGACCGCAGAAATATTTTGCGGTGCATTGTGCGACTGCCGAACAAGTCTTTTTGTGTTGAACAATGAGCCGATGAGCAAAGGAAATTTTGGCGGAAAGATGCAATTGTGCGGACCATTTTGCGGTTGCACAATCACTCTGTGGGCCGCACAATGGCCGCAGAATGGGCATAAGCTGGGCAGGTGAGGGTGATAATCTACGGTCGATTATGCGATGGCAGAACTATTTTGCGGTACATTGTGCGACCACGAAACAAGTCTTTTTGGGTTGAACAATTAGCCGATGAGTAAAGGAAACTTTGGTAGTAAGATGCATTTTTGCGGTCCATATTGCGGCCACAGAATGGGCAGAAGCTAGGCATGTGAGGGTGCAAATCTATGGTCGATTATGCGACCGCAGAATGGTTTTGCAATGAATTATGCGACCGCAGAACAAGTCTTTTTGGGTTGAACAATGAGCCGATGAGTAAATAAATTTTTGGCAGAAAGATACATTTCTGCGGTTTATTTTATGACTGTAGAATAACTCTGTGGTCCGCATAATGACCGCAGAATGGGTAGAAACTGGGCAGGCAATGGTGGAAATCTGCGGTCGATTAAGCGACCGCAGAACTATTTTGCGATTCATTATGCGACCGCAGAACAAGTCTTTTTGGGTTAAACAATGAGCCGATGAGTAAAGGAAATTTTGGCAGAAAGATGCATTTCTGCGTTCCATTTTGCGGCCGCAAAATCACTCTGTGGGACGCAAAATGGCCGCAGAACGGGCAGAAGCTGGGCACGTGAGGGTGCAAATCCGTGGTCAATTATGCGACCGCAGAACTATTTTGCAGTGTATTATGCGGCCGCAGAACAAGTCCTTTTGGGTTGAACAATGAGCCGATGAGTAAAGGAAATTTTGACTGAGAGATGCATTTCTGCGGTCTATTTTACGGCCGCAGAATCACTCTGTGGGCCGCATAATGGCCGCAGAATGTTCGAAGCTGGGCAGGTGAGGGTGCAAATCTGCGGTCGATTATGCAATCGCACAACTGTTTTGTGGTGCATTATGCGACCGCAGAATAAGTCTTTTTGGGTTGAACAATGAGCCGATGAGTAAAGGAAATTTTGGCATAAAGATGCATTTTTGCAGTCCATTTTGCGGCAGCAGAATCACTATGCCGGCCGAATAATGGCTGTAGAATGGGCAAAAACTGGGCAGGTGAGGGTGCAAATCTGCGATCGATTATGCGACTGCAGAACTGTTTTGCAGGGCATTATGCGACCGCAAAACAAGTCTTTTTGGGTTGAACAATGAGCCGATGAGTAAAGGAAATTTTGGTAGATAGATTTATTTATGCGGTCCATTTTGCGGCCGCAGAATCACTCTATAGGCCGCACAATGGCCGTAGAATGGGCTGAAGCTAGGCAGGTGAGGGTGCAAATCTGTGGTCGAATATGCGACCACAGAACTATTTTCCAATGCATTATGCGACCGCAGAACAAGTCTTTTTGGGTTGAACAATTAGCCGATGAGTAAAGGAAATTTTGGCAGAAAGATGCATTTCTGCGATCCATATTGCGGCCGCAGAATGGGTAAAAGCTGGGCATGTGACGGTGCAAATATGTGGTCGATTATGCGACCACAGAAAGGGTCTTTTTGGGTTGAATAGTGAGCCGATGAGTAGATAAAATTTGGCAAAAAGATGAATTTCTGTGGTCCATTTTGCGACCGCAGAATCACTCTACGGGCCGCATAATGACCGCAGAATAGGCAGAAGCTAGGCAGGCGAAGGTGCAAATATGCAGTCGATTATGCGACCGCAGAACGTTTTGGCGGTGCACTATGCAACCGCAGAACAAGTCTTTATGGGTTGAACAATGAGCCGATGAGTAAAAGAAATTTTGGCAGAAAGATGCATTTCTGTGATCCATTTTGCGTCCGCAAAATGGGCAGAAGCTGGGCAGGTGAGGGTGCAAATCTGCAGTCAATTATGTAACCGCAGAACTATTTTGTGGTGCATTATTCAACCGCAGAACAAGTCTTTTTAGGTTGAACAATGAGTCGATGAGTAATGGAAATTTTGGTAAAAAGTTGCATTTCAGCGGTCCATTTTGCCATCGCAGAATCACTCTGCGGGATGCCAATGGCCGTAGAATGGGCAAAAGCTGGGTGGGTGTAGGTGCAAATTTGCGGTCGATTATGCGACCGCAGAACTGTTTTGCGGTGCATTATGCGATCGCAAAACAAGTCTTTTTGGGTTGAACAATGAGCCGATAGGTAAGAAATTTTGGCAGAAAGATGCATTTCTGCGGACCATTTTGCAGTTGCATAATCATTCTGCGGGCCGCATAATGGCCGCAGAACGGGTAGAAGCTGGGCAGGTGAGGGTGAAAATCTACAGTCGATTATGCAACCGTAGAACTATTTTACGGTGCATAATGCGACCGCAGAACAAGACTTTTAGGGTTGAACAATGAGCCGATGAGTAAAGGAAATTTTGGTACAAAGATGCATTTTTTGCAGACCATTTTGCGGCCGCAGAATCACTCTATGGGCCGCACAATAGGCAAAAGCTGGGCAGGTGAGGGTGCAAATCTGCGGTCGATTATGCGACGTCAGAACTATTTTGCGGCGCATTATGTGACCGCGGAATAAGTCTTTTTGGGTTGAATAATTAGCCGATGAGTAAAGGAAATTTTGGCAGAAAGATGCATTTCTGCGTTCCATATTGCGGCCGCAGAATCACTCTGCGGGCCTCATAATGGGTAGAAGTTGGGCATGTGAGGGTGTAAATCTACGATCGATTATGCGATAGCAGAACTGTTTTGCAGTGCATTATGCGACCGCAGAACTATTTTGCAGTGCATTATGCGACCGCAGAACAAGTCTTTTTGGGTTGAACAATGAGCCGATGAGTAAATAAAATTTGGCAAAAAGATGCATTTCTGCGGTCCATTTTGCGACCGTAGAATCACTCTACGGGCCGCATAATGACCGCAGAATGGGCAGAAGCTAGGCAGGCAAGGGTGAAAATATGCGGTCGATTATGCGACCGCAGAACTTTTTTACGGTGCATTATATGACCGCAGAACAAGTCTTTATGGGTTGAACAATGAGCCGATGAGTAAAAGAAATTTTGGCAGAAAGATGCATTTCTGCGGTCCATTTTGCAGCCGCATGTTACACCCTATATTTTCGTACGTAAAAATGCGTCGTAAGCAAACTAATGTAGGACCAAAAATGAGATAATATTTAAAAGTATATAAAGTAAGTTAATCATATTACCTCTGAGGTTACAAATATTGAAGATCATGAACAACAAGTACAAAGAGGGTTGGACAGTTCAGAAGCTAAAGCAATTAAATAAAACAATATTTCGTCGAAAGTCGACAAGTTGGGAATGTTATAACATGTACCTTTGGGGTGAGACTAGGGTGATTAACATGATAAGGAGATTATGTTATGATTTATATTAGTCGTATGACATCCGTGTGTTATGTTTTAATGTCAAGCGAGTTGTGGAACAAAAGTCGATGAAAGTCATCACAAGTTACACTCATAAGTTTTACTGAAATTTTGGGTCAAATGTAACTGCGATTTTCTCCCAATATACTTAGAGTTATGGGGTGTTCCACACATCAAATTAAAGATCTATGAGTATATTTTCCAACGCATTAAACCATTTGTCAATACAACATTGGAGTAGAAAGATATGGGCATTTGTGCGATACTGCGCAAGCTGCTAGGTGACAAGTAGGTGTGTCACCTACTTGCTTAAATGAAAGCCCAAAAATGGGCCATTTCGGGTCGTCCAAAGAGGCCTTTTAAGGGCCTATTTTCTTCATATAGACTTAAAATAGAGCATAATAACCAGACATAAGCTCTGCAAAGAATCCTCCCAAAAATTTTCCACAAACCCTAATTGATTTTCTCTCCCTTTCAAGTTCCAATTGGAGGTAAAACCTAGAGTTTGAAGAACCAAGATAAGAGCTGAGTTATCCAACAAATAAGGTGAGTTTACTTCTCTCTTTCATCCAATTTTTCTTCTGTAAATTCATGGTAAGTCGTTCTATACTTGTAAGAACTCACGGGACGGTGATCGGAAGCCGTGAGTTCGAGTTATTCACTTGTAGCGGACTATTTTGTGGACTGTTTTGTGTTGCTGTTGGGCTGCGTGTTTTACTACTATTTTGTGGAGTTTTGGAGGAGGAAGGGGGTTTATAAACACCATATAAATTTAGGGTGGTTGGCTGGTCGTTTGTCATAACATTTTCGGGTCGTTTGACACTACTACGGTGGTCGTTTTGTGTACGAAGAGATTGGGGTGTGTTGGGCTGTTTTGTAGTATTTGATGGTGTATATAGGGCTGGAAAATGATGTATATATGTTGTTATTGTTCTGTCCTTGTATTGTTGGTGTTATCTTGAAGTTGGAGGAAGGGCATATTATAGGGGAGATGCTGCCCGTTTTAATACAAAATAGGTTTGTCGTTCGTTGTGCGATAGTTGTACCTTTCGTAACTTAACGATAGTATTATTATCATTCTTGTAGATTAAGGTGCGAAGAGGTGAGTTCAACTTGGTGATTGAAAAGATTGTGATAAGGTATGTTAAGGCTAAGCCTTCCTTCATTTTGGCATGATCTCGTAGCTACATGTGTTAGTAATGAGACAAAAAGAGAAGTTCATATTCATGAATTTATTCACACTATTCTAGTCTCATAAGTTACAATATTATTCCTTATCGAGACTCTATATTCAATTTTAGTATTGTCTTCTTCCAGTCAAGAGAGCAGCAAGCCTATATATACAGTATTACAGTATTTTCATTACCATCGAGCTATAATCGATGGGCAGGCCCCTATTGGGCAACCTCTGATCAGATGGAAAGTTATATACCGAGCCTACTGTGGCCGAGCGCCTATGAGCGAGCCCAGCATGGTCGAGATACATAGCCTAGTATGGCCGAGCGCCTATGAGCGAGCCTACTACGGCAGAGCAGTTATATATACCGAGCCTTATAAGGCCGTACAAGTATTTTACTTACTACATTGAAGGAGTTGAGTCAGTATCAGTAGGTAAGTATATCTCCAGATCATCTTTGACTCCCAGTTACTTCCAGTTATTATATTATTAGTTCAGTTTCGATTTTCAGTTATGTTATTGCCTTACATACTCGGTACATTATTTTGTACTGACGTCCCTTTTCCGGGGACGCTGCATTTCATGCATGCAGGTTCAGATAGACAGACGAGTAGATCTCCTCAGTAGGTGTTTCCCGAGTTCTGCCTGATCGGTAAGCTCCACGTCTTTCGGAGTTGCCAGGACTAGAGTTTTGTGTACATCTTATGTATATCTGTATATATGTTATGGGTAGGTCGGGGCCCTGTTCCGATCACAGTACATCTATCAGTAGAGGCTTGTAGGCATATCCTGTTGGTTAGTGCAGTATGTTGGGTTTGTATAAATTGGTGGTTTGTCAGCTGTAGTAGCTATGACGGCCTTGTCGGCCTAGCTTTATATTGATATTTAGTTAGTGCTAGTTTCCATTCAGTTTTATATTTTGCTTCGCAAATTGTCTTGCAAGGTGGCCCCATGGCCAAAGTATGACATTATGTGTTCAGAGTCCCTTAGTCGCAAATTGGTACGCCAGGTTAGGTGAGGCACGGGGTGCTTGTCTCGCTCCTAGGTTCGGGGCGTGACACCGCAAAATGGTCAGAAGTTGGGCAGGTGAGGGTGCAAATCTGCAGTCAATTATGCGACCGCAGAACAGTTTTGTGGTGCATTATTCAACCGCAGAACAAGTCTTTTTAGGTTGAACAAAGAGTCGATGAATAATGGAAATAATGGCAGAAAGTTGCATTTCAGCAGTCCATTTTCGCAGAATCACTCTGCGGGATGCCTAATGGTCGTAGAATGGGCAAAAGATGGGTGGGTGTGGGTGCAAACTTGTGGTCGATTATGCGTCCGCAGAACATTTTTGCGGTGCATTATGCGATCGCAGAACAAGTCTTTTTGGGTTGAACAATGAGGCGATAAGTAAAGGAAATTTTGGCAGAAAGATGCATTTCTGCGGACCATTTTGCAGTCGCATAATCATTCTACGGGCCGCATAATGGCCGCAGAACGGGCAGAAACTGGGCAGGTGAGGGTGCAAATCTACAGTCGATTATGCAACCGCAGAACTATTTTGCGGTGCATAATGCGACCGTAGAACAAGACTTTTAGGGTTGAACAATGAGCCGATGAGTAAAGGAAATTTTGGTAGAAAGATGCATTTGTGCAGACCATTTTACGGCCGCAGAATCATTCTATGGGCCGCACAATGACCGCAGAATGGGCCGAAGCTGGGCACGTGAGGGTGCAAATCTGCAGTCGATTATGCGACCGCAGAACTATTTTGCGGTGTATTATGCGACCGCAGATTAAGTCTTTTTGGGTTGAACAATGAACCGATGAGTAAAGGAAATTTTGGCAGAAAGATGCATTTCTGTGGCCTATATTGCGGCCGCTTAATGGGCAGAAACTGGGCAGGTGAGGGTGCAAATCTGCGATCGATTATTCTATCGCATAACTGTTTTGTGGTGCATTATGCGACCGCAGAATAAGTCTTTTTGGGTTGAACAACGAGCCGATGAGTTAAAAATATTTTGGCAGAAAGATGCATTTTTGCGGTCCATTTTGCGGCCGCAAAATCACTATATGGGTTGCATAATGGCCGCAGAATGGGCAAAAGCTAGGCAGGTGAGGGTACAAATCTGCGGTCGATTGCGCAACCGCTGAACAGTTTTGCGACGCAATATACGACCGCAAAATTAGTCTTTTTGGGTTGAACAATGAGCCGATGAATAAAGGAAATTTTGGCACAAAGATGCATTATTGCGGTCCATTTTGCGGTCGCATAATCACTATGCGGGCCGCAGAATGAGCAGAAGCTGGGCAAGTGAGGGTGCAAATCTGTGGTCGATTATGCGACCTCAGAACTGTTTTGCGGTGTATTATGCGATCGCAAAATAAGTCTTTTTGGGTTGAACAATAAGTCGATGAGTAAAGAAAATTTTGGCAGAAATATTCATTTCTGCGGTCCATTTTGCGGCCGCAGAATCACTCTGTGGGCCGCAGAATGTGCAGAAGCTGGGCAGGTGAGGGTGCAAATTTGCGGTCGATTATGCGTCCGCAGAACTAATTTGCGCTGCATTATACGACCGCGGAACAAGTCTTTTTGGGTTGAACAATTAGCCGATGAGTAAAGGAAATTTTGGCAGAAAGATGCATTTCTGCGGTCCATATTGCGACCGTAGAATCACTCTGCGGGCCGTAGAATGGGTAGAAGCTGGGCATGTGAGGGTGCAAATCTGCGGTCGATTATGCGACCGCAGAACAAATCTTTTTGGGTTGAACAATGAGTCGATGAGTAAATAAAATTTTTAAAGAAATATGCATTTCTGCGGTCCATTTTACGACTGCATAATCACTCTACGGGCCACATAATGACCGCAGAATGGGCAGAAGTTGGGCAGGCGAGGGTACAAATATGCGGTCGATTATGCGAGCGTAGAATGTTTTTGCGGTGCATTATGCGACCGCAAAACAAGTCTTTATGGGTTGAACAATGAGCCGATGAGTAAAATATTTTTTGGCAGAAAAATGCATTTCTGCGGTCCATTTTGCGGCCGTAGAATGGGCAGAAGCTGGGCAGGTGAGGATGCAAATCTACAGTCAATTATGCGACCGCATAACTGTTTTGCGATGCATTATTCAACCGCAGAAAAAGTCTTTTTAGGTTGAACAATGAGTCGATGAGTAATGGAAATTTTGGCAAAAAGTTGCATTTCAGCGGTCCATTTTGCGGTCGCAGAATCACTCTACGGGATGCCTAATGGTCGTAGAATGGGCAGAAGTTGGGTGGGTGTGGGTGCAAATTTGCGGTCGATTATGCGACTGCAAAACTACTTTGCGGTGCATTATGCGATCGTAGAACAAGTCTTTTTGGGTTGAACAATGAGCCGATAAGTAAAGGAAATTTTGACAGAAAGATGCATTTCTGCGGACCATTTTGCAGTCGGAGAATCATTCTGTGGGCCGCATAATGGCCACAGAACGGGCAAAAGTTGGGCAGGTGAGGGTGCAAATCTACAGTCGATTATGCAACCGCATAACTATTTTGCGGTGCATAATGCGACCGCAGAACAAGTCTTTTAGGGTTGAACAATGAGCTGATGAGTAAAGGAAATTTTGGTAGAAATATGCATTTGTGCAGACCATTTTGCAGCCGCAAAATCACTCTGTGGGCCGCACAATGGGCAGAAGCTGGGCAGGTGAGGGTGCAAATCTGCGGTCGATTATGCGACGGCATAACTATTTTGCGGTGCATTATGCGACCGCGGAGCAAGTCTTTTTGGGTTGAACAATTAGCCGATGAGTAAAGGAAATTTTGGCAGAAAGATGCCTTTCTGCGGTCCATATTGCGGCAGCAGAATCACTCTGCGGGCCGCAGAATGGGCAAAAGCTAGGCATGTGAGGGTGCAAAACTGCCGTCGATTATGCAACCGCAGAACAAGTCTTTTTAGGTTGAACAATGAGCCGATGAGTAAAGGAAATTTTGGCAGAAAGATACATTTCTGCGGTCCATTTTGCGGCCGCAGAATCACTCTGCGGGCCGCATAATGGCCGCATAATGGGCAGAAGCTAGGCACGTGAGGGTGCAAATCTGCAGTCGATTATGCGACCGCAGAACTATTTTGCGGTGTATTATGCGACCGCAGAACAAGTCTTTTTGGGTTGAACAATGAACCGAAGAGTAAAGGAAATTTTGGCAGAAAGATGCATTTCTGCGGTCTATTTTGCGGCCGCAGAATCACTTTGTGGGCTGCTTAATGGGTAGAAACTAGGCAGGTGAGGGTGCAAATCTGCAGTCGATTATGCGATCACCTAACTCTTTTGCGTTGCATTATGCGACCATAGAATAAGTATTTTTGGGTTGAACAACGAGCCGATCAGTTAAAAATATTTTGGCAGAAAGATGCATTTCTGCGGTCCATTTTGCGGCCGCGGAATCACTATGCGGGTCGCATAATGGCCGTTGAATGGGCAAAAGCTGGGTAGGTGAGGGTTCAAATCTGCGACCGATTATGCAACCGTTGAACAATTTTGCGACGCAATATACGACCGCAAAACAAGTCTTTTTGGGTTGAACAATGAGTCGATGAGTTAAGGAAATTTTGGCACAAAGATGCATTTTGCGATCCATTTTGCGGTCGCATAATCACTATGCGGGCCGCACAATGGCCGCAGAATGTGCAGAAGCTAGGCAGATGAGGGTGCAAATTTGCGATCGATTATGGGACCGTAGAACTAATTTGCGGTGCATTATGCGGTCGGAGAACAATTCTTTTTGGTTGAACAATGAGCCGTTGAGTAAAGGAAATTTTGGCAGAAAGATGCATTTTTGCAGTCCATTTTGCGGCCGCAGAATCACTATACGGGCCGTATAATGGCCGTAGTATGGGCAGAAACTGAGAAGGTGAGGGTGCAAATCTGCGGTCGATTGTGCGACAGCAGAACTATTTTGCAGTGCATTATATGACCGCAGAAAAAATCTTTTTAGGCTGAACAATGAGCCTATGAGTAAATAAAATTTTGGCATAAAGATGCATTTCTGCGGTTCATTTTGCGACCGCAGAATCACTGTGCGGGCCGCATAATGACCGCAGAATTGGCAGAATCTGGGCAGGTAAGGGTGGAAATCTACGGTCGATTATGCGACCGCAGAACTATTTTGTGGTTCATTATACGACCGCAGAACAAGTCTTGTTGGGTTGAACAATAAGCCGATGAGAAAAAGAAATTTTAGCAGAAAGATGCATTTCTGTGGTCCATTTTGCGGCCGCAGAATCACTCTGCGGGAAGAAAAATGGCCACAGAATAAGTATTTTTGGGTTGAACAATGAGCCGATCAGTTAAAAACATTTTGGCAGAAAGATACATTTCTGCGGTCAATTTTGCGACCGCAGAATCACTATGCGGGTCGCATAATGGCCGTAGAATGGGCAAAAGCTGGGTAGGTGAGGGTACAAATCTGCGACCGATTACGCAACCGTTGAACAGTTTTGCGATGCAATATACGACCGCAAAACAAGTCTTTTTGGGTTGAACAATGAGTCGATGAGTTAAGGAAATTTTGGCACAAAGATGCATTTTGCGGTCGCATAATCACTATGTGGGCCGCACAATGGCCGCAGAATGTGCAGAAGCTAGGCAGATGAGGGTGCAAATTTACGGTCGATTATGGGACCGTAGAACTAATTTGCAGTGCATTATGCGGTCGGAGAACAATTCTATTTGGTTAAACAATGAGCCGTTGAGTAAAGGAAATTTTGGCAGAAAGATGCATTTCTGCGGTCCATTTTGCGGCCACAGAATCACTCTACGGGCCGTATAATGGCCGTAGTATGGGCAAAAACTGAGCATGTGAGGGTGCAAATCTGCGGTCGATTATGCGACAGCAGAACTATTTTGCAATGCATTATATGACCGCAGAACAAATCTTTTTGGGCTGAACAATGAGCCGATGAATAAATAAAATTTTGGCATAAAGATGCATTTCTGCGGTTCATTTTGCGACCGCAGAATCATTGTGCGGCTGCATAATGACCGCAGAATGGGCAGAATCTGGGCAGGTAAGGGTGGAAATCTACGGTCGATTATGCGACCGTAGAACTATTTTGCGGTTCATTATACGACCGCAGAACAAGTCTTTTTGGGTTGAACAATGAGCCGATGAGAAAATGAAATTTTTAGTAGAAAGATGCATTTCTGCGGTCCATTTTGCGGCCGCAGAATCACTCTGCGGGAAGCAAAATGGCCGCAGAAAGGGCAGAAGCTGGGTACGTGAGGGTGAAAATCCGTGGTCGATTATGCGACCGCAAAACTATTTTGCGGTTTATTATGCGACCACAGAACAAGTCTTTTTGGTTTGAACAATGATTCGATGAGTAAAGGAAATTTTGGCAGAAAGATGCATTTCTGCGGTCTATTTTACGGCCGCTGAATCACTCTGTGGGCCGCATAATGGCCGCATAATGGGTGAAGCTTAGCAGGTGAGGGTGAAAATCTGCGGTCGATTATGCGACCGCATAACTGTTTTCCGGTGCATTATGTGACCGCAAAACAAGTCTTTATGGGTTGAATAATGAGCCGATGAGTAAATAAAATTTTGGCAGAAAGATGCATTTCTGCTGTCCATTTTGCGGCCGTAGAATGGGCAGAAGCTGGATAGGTGAGGGTGCAAATCTGCGGTCCATTATGCGAACACATAACTGTTTTGCGGTGGATTTAGCGATCGCTAAACAAGTCTTTTTGGGTTGAACAATGAGCTGATGAGTAAAGGAAATTTTGGCAGAAATATGCATTTGTGCGGACCATTTTGCGGCCGCATAATCACTCTGTGCGCCGCACAATGGGCAGAAGGTGGGCAGGTGAGGGTGCAAATCTGCGATCGATTATGCGATGTTATAACTATTTTGCGGTACATTGTGCGACCACGGAACAAGTATTTTTGGGTTGAACAATTAGCCGATGAGTAAAGGAAACTTTGGCAGAAAGATGCATTTCTGCGGTCCATATTGCGGCCGCAGAATGGGCAGAAGCTAGGCATGTGAGGGTGCAAATCTGCGGTCGATTATGCGACCGCAGAACTATTTTACAGTGCATTATGCGACCGCAGAACAAGTCTTTTTGGGTTGAACAATGAGCCGATGAGTAAATAAAATTTTTGCAGAAAGAAGCATTTCTGCGGTCCATTTTGCGACCGTATAATCACTCTACGGGCCGCATAATGACCGCAGAATGGGCAGAAGTTAGGCAGGTGAGGGTGTAAATATGCGGTCGATTATGTGAGCGCAGAGCTTTTTTGCGGTGCATTATGCGACCGCAGAACAAGTCTTTATGGTTGAACAATGAGCCGATGAGTAAAAGAATTTTTGGCAGAAAGATGCATTTCTGCGGTCCATTTTGCGGCCGTAGAATGGGCTGAAGCTGGGCAGGTGAGGATGCAAATCTGCAGTCAATTATGCGACCGCATAACTGTTTTGCGATGCATTATTCAACCGCAGAACAAGTCTTTTTAGGTTGAACAATGAGTCGATGAGTAATGGAAATTTTGGCAAAAAGTTGCATTTCAGCGGTCCATTTTGCGGTCGCAGAATCACTCTACGGGATGCCTAATGGTCGTAGAATGGGCAGAAGCTAGGTGGGTGTGGGTGCAAATTAGTGGTCGATTATGCGACTGCAAAACTACTTTGCGGTGCATTATGCGATCGTAGAACAAGTCTTTTTGGGTTGAACAATGAGCCGATAAGTAAAGGAAATTTTGGCCAAAAGATGCATTTCTGCGGACCATTTCGCAGTCGCAGAATCATTCTATGGGCCGCATAATGGCCACAGAACGGGCAAAAGTTGGGCAGGTGAGGGTGCAAATCTACAGTCGATTATGCAACCGCATAACTATTTTGCGGTGCATAATGCGACCGCAGAACAAGTCTTTTAGGGTTGAACAATGAGCTGATGAGTAAAGGAAATTTTGGAAGAAAGATGCATTTGTGCAGACCATTTTACGGCCGCAAAATCACTCTGTGGGCCGCACAATGGGCAGAAGCTGGGCACGTGAGGGTGCAAATCTGCAGTTGATTATGCGACCGCAGAACTATTTTGCGGTCTATTATGCGACCGCAGAACAAGTCTTTTTGGGTTGAACAACGAACCGATGAGTAAATGAAATTTTGGCAGAAAGATGCATTTCTGCGGTCTATTTTGCGGCCGCAGAATCACTTTGTTGGCTGCTTAATGGGTAGAAACTAGGCAGGTGAGGGTGCAAATCTGCAGTCGATTATGCGATCACCTAACTGTTTTGCGTTGCATTATGCGACCGTAGAATAAGTATTTTTGGGTTGAACAACGAGCCGATCAGTTAAAAATATTTTGGCAAAAAGATGCATTTCTGCGGTCCATTTTGCGGCCGCGGAATCACTATGCGGGTTGCATAATGGCCGTAGAATGGGCAAAAGCTGGGTAGGTGAGGGTACAAATCTACGACCGATTACGCAACCGTTGAACAGTTTTGCGACGCAATATTCGACTGCAAAACAAGTCTTTTTGGGTTGAACAATGAGTCGATGAGTTAAGGAAATTTTGGCACAAAGATGCATTTTGCGGTCCATTTTGCGGTCGCATAATCACTATGCGGGCCGCACAATGGCCGCAGAATGTGCAGAAGCTAGGCAGATGAGGGTGCAAATTTGCGGTCGATTATGGGACCGTAGAACTAATTTGCGGTGAATTATGCGGTCGGAGAACAATTCTTTTTGGTTGAACAATGAGCCGTTGAGTAAAGGAAATTTTGACAGAAAGATGCATTTTTGCGGTCCATTTTGCGGCCGCAGAATCACTCTACGGGCCGTATAATGGACGTAGTATGGGCAGAAACTGAGCAGGTGAGGGTGCAAATCTGCGGTCGATTATGCGACAGCAGAACTATTTTGCAGTGCATTATATGACCGCAGAACAAATCTTTTTAGGCTGAACAATGAGCCGATGAGTAAATAAATTTTTGGCATAAAGATGCATTTCTGCGGTTCATTTTGTGATCGCAGAATCACTGTGCGGGCCGCATAATGACCGCAGAATTGGCAGAATCTGGGCAGGTAAGGGTGGAAATCTACGGTCGATTATGCGACCGCAGAACTATTTTGTGGTTCATTATACGACCGCAGAACAAGTCTTTTTGGGTTGAACAATGAGCCGATGAGAAAATGAAATTTTAGCAGAAAGATGCATTTCTGCGGTCCATTTTGCGATCACAGAATCACTCTGCGGGAAGCAAAATGGCCGCAGAATGGGCAGAAGCTGGGCACGTGAGGGTGAAAATCCGTGGTCGATTATGCGACCGCAAAACTATTTTGCGGTTTATTATGCGACCACAGAACAAGTCTTTTTGGTTTGAACAATGATTCGATGAGTAAAGGAAATTTTGGCTCAAAGATGCATTTCTGCGGTCTATTTTACGGCCGCTGAATCACTCTGTGGGCCGCATAATGGCCACATAATGGGTGAAGCTTAGCAGGTGAGGGTGCAAATCTGCGGTCGATTATGCGACCGCATAACTGTTTTCTGGTGCATTATGTGACCGCAAAACAAGTCTTTATGGGTTGAATAATGAGCCGATGAGTAAATAAAGTTTTGGCAGAAAGATGCATTTCTGCGGTCCATTTTGCGGCCGTAGAATGGGCAGAAGCTGGGCAGGTGAGGGTGCAAATCTGCGGTCCATTATGCGACCACAGAACTGTTTTGCGGTGGATTTAGCGACCGCTAAACAAGTCTTTTTAGGTTGAACAATGAGCTGATGAGTAAAGGAAATTTTGGCAGAAATAAGCATTTGTGCGGACCATTTTGCAGCCGCATAATCACTCTGTGCGCCGCACAATGGGCAGATGGTGGGCAGGTGAGGGTGCAAATCTGCGATCGATTATGCGACGTCAGAACAGTTTTTTGTGGTACATTGTGCGACCACGGAACAAGTATTTTTGGGTTGAACAATTAGCCGATGAGTAAAGGAAACTTTGGCAGAAAGATGCATTTCTGCAGTCCATATTGCGGCCGCAGAATCACTCTGCGGGCCGCAGAATGGGCAGAAGCTAGGCATGTGAGGGTGCAAATCTGCGGTCGATTATGCGACCGCAGAACTATTTTACAGTGCATTATGCGACCGCAGAATAAGTCTTTTGGGGTTGAACAATGAGCCGATGAGTAAATAAAATTTTTGCAGAAAGATGCATTTCTGCGGTCCATTTTGCGACCGTATAATCACTCTACGGGCCGCATAATGACCGCAGAATGGGCAGAAGTTGGGCAGGCGAGGGTGTAAACATGCGGTCGATTATGTGAGCGCAGAGCTTTTTTGCGGTGCATTATGCGACCATAGAACAAGTCTTTATGGGTTGAACAATGAGCCGATGAGTAAAAGAATTTTTGGCAGAAAGATGCATTTCTGCGGTCCATTTTGCGGTCGTAGAATGGGCAGAAGCTGGGCAGGTGAGGATGCAAATCTGCAGTCAATTATGCGACCGCATAACTGTTTTGCGATGTATTATTCAACCGCAGAACAAGTCTTTTTAGGTTGAACAATGAGTCGATGAGTAATGGAAATTTTGGCAAAAAGTTGCATTTCAGCGGTCCATTTTGCGGTCGCAGAATCACTCTACGGGATACCTAATGGTCGTAGAATGGGCAGAAGCTGAGTGGGTATGGGTGCAAATCTGCGGTCGATTATGCGACCGCAGATCTACTTTGCGGTGCATTATGCGATCGCAGAACAAGTCTTTTTGGGTTGAACAATGAGCCGATAAGTAAAGGAAATTTTGGTAGAAAGATGCATTTCTGCGGACCATTTTGCAGTCGCAGAATCATTCTGTGGGCCGCATAATGGCCACAGAACGGGCAGAAGTTGGGCAGGTGAGGGTGCAAATCTACAGTCGATTATGCAACCGCATAACTATTTTGCGGTGCATAATGCGACCGCAGAACAAGTCTTTTAGGGTTGAACAATGAGCCGATGAGTAAAGGAAATTTTGGTAGAAAGTTGCATTTGTGTAGACCATTTTGCGGCCGCAGAATCACTCTGTGGGCCGCACAATGGCCGCACAATGGGCAGAAGCTGGGCAGGTGAGGGTGTAAATCTACGGTCGATTATGCGATGGCAGAACTATTTTGCGGCGTATTATGCGATCGTGGAACAAGTCTTTTTAGGTTTAACAATTAGCCGATGAGTAAATGAAATTTTGGCAGAAAGATGCCTTTCTGCGGTCTATATTGCGGCAGCAGAATCACTCTGCGGGCCACAGAATGGGCAGAAGCTAGGTATGTGAGGGTGCAAAACTGCGGTCGATTATGCGACCGCAGAACAAGTCTTTTTAGGTTGAACAATAAGTCGATGAGTAAAGGAAATTTTGGCAGATAGATTCATTTTTGTGGTCCATTTTGCGGCCACAGAATCATTCTACGGGTGGCATAATGGCCGCAGAATGGGCAGAAGCTAGGCAGGTGAGGGTGCAAATCTATAGTTGATTATCCGACCGCAGAACTATTTTACGGTGTATAATGCGACCGCAGAACAAGTCTTTTAGGGTTGAACAATGAGCCGGTGAGTAAAGGAAATTTTAGTAGATAGATGCATTTGTGTAGACCATTTTGCGACCGCAGAATCACTATGTGAGCCGCACAATGGGCAGAAGCTAGGCAGGTGAGGGTGCAAATCTGCGGTCGATTATGCGACGGCAAAACTATTTTGCGGTGCATTATGCGACCGTGGAACAAGAATTTTTGGGTTGAACAATTAGCTGATGAATAATGGAAATTTTGGCACAAAGATGCATTTTGCGGTCCATTTTACGGTCGCATAATCACTATGCGGTCCGCATAATGGCCGCAGAATGGGAAAAAACTGGGCAAGTGAGGGTGCAAATCTGCGGTCGATTATGCGACCTCAGAACTGTTTTGCGGTGCATTATGCGACCACAAAACAAGTCTTTTCGGTTGAACAATGAGCCGATGAGTAAAGGAAATTTTAGCAGAAATATTCATTTTTGCGGTCCATTTTGCGGCCGCAGAATCACTCTATGGGCCGCACAATGGCCGCAAAATGTGCAGAAGCTGGGCAGATGAGGGTGCAAATCTGCGGTCGATTATGCGATCGCAAAACTAATTTGCGGTGCATTATGCGCTCGGAGAACAATTCATTTTTGTTGAACAATGAGTCGATGAGAAAAGGAAATTTTGGCAGAAAGATGCTTTTCTGCGGTCCATTTTGCGGCCGCAGAATCACTCTACGGGCTGTATAATGGTTGTAGTATGGGCAGAAACTGAGTAGGTGAGGGTGCAAATCTGCGGTGGATTATGCGACCGCAGAACTATTTTGCGGTTCATTATACGACCGCAGAACAAGTCTTTTTGGGTTGAAATATGAGTCGATGAGAAAATGAAATTTTAGCAGAAAGATGCATTTCTGCGGTCCATTTTGCGGCCGCAGAATCACTCTGCGGGAAGCAAAATGGCCGCAGAACGGGCAGAAGCTGGGCACGTGAGGGTGAAAATCCGTGGTCGATTATGCGACCACAGAACTATTTTGCGATTTATTATGCGACCGCAGAACAAGTCTTTTTGGTTTGAACAATGATTCGATGAGTAAAGGAAATTTTGGCAGAAAGATGCATTTCTGCGGTCTATTTTACGGCCGTTGAATCACTCTATGGGCCGCATAATGGCCGCATAATGGGTGAAGCTTGGCAGGTGAGGGTGCAAATCTGCGGTCGATTATGCGACCGCATAACTATTTTCTGGTGCATTATGTGACCGCAAAACAAGTCTTTATGGGTTGAATAATGAGCCGATGAGTAAATAAATTTTTGGCAAAAAGATACATTTCTGCGTTCCATTTTGCGGTCGTAGAATGGGCAGAAGCTGGGCACGTGAGGGTGCAAATCTGCGGTCGATTATGCGACCGCAGAACTATTTTATGGTGGATTATGTGACCGCAAAACAAGTCTTTTTGGGTTGAACAATGAGCCGATGAGTAAAGAAAATTTTGGCAGAAATATGCATTTGTGCGGACCATTTTGCGGCGGCACAATCACTCTGTGGGCCGCACAATGGGCAAAAGCTGGGCAGGTGAGGGTGCAAATCTACGGTCGATTATGCGACCGCAGAACTATTTTGCAGTGCATTATGCGACCGCAGAACAAGTCTTTTTGGGTTGAACAATGAGCCGATGAGTAAATAAAATTTTGGCAGAAAGATGCATTTCTGTGGTTCATTTTGCGACCGCAGAATTACTTTGTGGGCCGCATAATGACCGCAGAATGGGTAGAAGCTGGGCAGGTAAGGGTGGAAATCTGCGGTCGATTATGCGACCACAGAACTGTTTTGTAGTGCATTATGCGACCGCAGAACAAGTCTTTTTGGGTTGAACAATGAGCCGATGAGTAAATAAAATTTTGGCAGAAAGATGCATTTCTGCGGTTCATTTTGCGACCGCAGAATTACTTTGTGGGCTGCATAATGACCGTAGAATGGGTAGAAGCTGGGCAGGTAAGGGTGGAAATCTGCGGTCGATTATGCGATCGCAGAACTGTTTTGTAGTGCATTATGCGACCGCAGAACAAGTCTTTTTGGGTTGAACAATGAGCCGATGAGTAAATAAAATTTTGGCAGAAAGATGCATTTCTGCGGTTTATTTTGCGACCGAAGAATTACTCTGCGGGCCGCATAATGACCGCAGAATAGGTAGAAGCTGGACAGGTAAGGGTGGAAATTTGCGGTCGATTATGCGACCACAGAACTATTTTGCGGTTCATTATGCGACCGCAGAACAAGTCTTTTTGGGTTGAACATTGAGCCGATGAGTAAAGAAAATTTTGGCAGAAAGATGCATTTCTGCGGTCCATTTTGCGGCCGCAGAATCACTCTGCAGGATGCAAAATGGCCGCATAACAGGCAGAAGCTAGGCACGTGAAGGTGCAAATCCGCGGTCGATTATGCGACCGCAGAACTATTTTGTGGTGTATTATGCAACCGCAGAACAAGTCTTTTTGGGTTTAACAATGAGCCGATGAGTAAAGGAAATTTTGGCAGAAAGATGCATTTCTGCGGTCTATTTTATGGCCGCAGAAAAACTTTGTGGGCCGCATAATGGCCGTAGAATAGGCAGAAGCTGGGCAGGTGAGGGTGCAAATCTGCGGTCGATTATGCGACCGCAGAACTGTGTTTCGGTTCATTATGCGACCGCAGAACAAGTCTTTTTGGGTTGAACAATGAGCCGATGAGTAAAGGAAATTTTGGCAAAAAGATGCATTTGTGCGGACTATTTTACGGCCGCACAATCACTCCGTGGGCCGCACAATGGGCAGAAGCTGGGCAGGTGAGGGTGCAAATCTGCGGTCGATTATGCGACGGCAAAACTATTTTGCGGTACATTGTGTGACCACGGAACAAGTCTTTTTGGGTTGAACAATTAGCCGATGAGCAAAGGAAACTTTGGCAGAAAGATGCATTTCTGCGGTCCATATTTCAGCCGCAGAATGGGCAGAAGCTAGGCATGTGAGGGTGCAAATATGCGGTCGATTATGCGACCGCAGAACTGTTTTGCATTGCATTATGCGAGCGCAGAACAAGTCTTTTTGGGTTGAACAATGAGCCGATGAGTAAATAAAATTTTGGCAGAATGATGCATTTCTGCGGTTCATTTTGCGACCGCAGAATCACTCTGCGGGCCGCATATCTATATATATTATTATTATTATTATGTGGATCGGGGCTGCCCGCCTACAGCAGGCCTTATAGGCTTTATATAGCACGTGAGTTATCCGCGCAGCACGTGAGTTATCCATGCATATCCAGATATTTGTACTATAGCACGTGAGTTATTCGTGCAACACGTGAGTTGTCCGTGCGGTTTATTGCGCTTGGGATGAAGGAGCCCCTCCGGAGTCTGCACACACCCCTAGTGAGCGCGCTTGATATTATTGAGGGATGGATCTTCCCTGGACATGGATCTTGTCTGAAGTATTATATACCTGGAGATGGATCTTCTCCATAGGCTGGATTGGCCCTACTCGGTACTGAGTGACTAATGATCAATTGATGTGTATATTCCGGGATGGATCTTCCCTAGGCCGAATTGTCCATATACAGTACCGAGTGATTGAGCATGATGAGTGGAATGTGTGAGAAAGTGATATTGAGTACTCTAAGAGTGTGAGTACATAAGTTCGTCTCTGAGATACATTGCATTGACATGCACACATGACATACAAGCATAGAGATGTATTTTTCTCATGTTGTACGATATCACGTCATTCATGACTTCTCACACATATTGGCATATGGGCATAGTGATGCATTTTTCACTGGATATCTGGAAAGAAAATAAAACATCTTATTTATTATGGAAAGGATTTTTGGGAAAAATTATGGTTTTCAAACTTACCCATATTTTTGGCAACAACGGTAAACGATTTGAGTTTTTCACTGATATACTTGAAAGGCAGAACTATTTTTTTTAGAAATCATGATTTTGTTGAACATTTTATTTCTGAGTTACTTCTGGTGTTACTTGTTTTATATTGTTAAGAACTATTGTTGGTTATGGAACCTTGGTACAAGCTCGTCACTACTTTCAACCTAAAGTTAGGTTTGTTACTTATTGAGTACATGGGGTCGGTTGTACTCATACTACACTTCTTCACCTTGCGTGCAGATGTTGGCTGTTGATGTTGTTATGTTCGTTGGGAGCTGGATCTGAAGATGTACCTGTGTTCTGGTTGTTGCTGCCTCTTGTTCATGGTAGCCTTAGATTCATAAAACTCTGTTTATGTACTTTTCGAACAGATGATGTATTTACTTCATACTAGCTTTGTATACTCCATTTTTAGAAGCTCATGATTTGTACTACCAGTTCTTGGGGAATGTATAAGATTAAGATTTTTCTTTACTTAAATTGCTTCAATAATTGTTATTGGAATTGGATATTTGATAATTGGCTTACCTAGCGGGTTGGGTTAGGTGCTATCACGACTAGTCGAATTTTTGGTCGTGACACTATGTGTACCTGCTTCTGGCCTGATTCGTCAATCTTCTTGGTGAGGATACTCATTTGCGTCATCAAAGTGGCCATATTATCTCCTATGGAATTGTTTGCATCCAAATCCACTGAGTGAACTACAGGGGTGATTGTAGTGTCTCTTGTCATCCATCCTGAGTTTTGAGCCATTTTATCTAGCAGGACTTTACACTCTCTAAATGATTTGCTCAAAAATGCTCCTCCTGCTAAAGCATCAACGTTGGCCTTCAAGCTGTCAGCCAATCCCATGTAGAACCTTTGTCCCAACATCTGATCTAGAATGCCATGGTGTGGACCATTAACCAACATACCTTTGAACCTCTCCCACGTTTCTTGCAATGTTTCTGCCGGTTTCTGCCTGAAGCTCAATATCTCATCAACTTGCTTGGTAGTATTATTTGGCGCGTAGAACTTGTTCAAGAACTGCTTGACCAATTCCTCACATGTGGTGATGGAATTTATGGGGAGCGAATTGAGACAAGTCTGAGCTTCTCCGGTCACTGAGAATGGAAACAATAACAGTCTGATTGCATCTGGTGTCACATTCGGCTGCCTTTGAGTGACACAAATTGACAAAAAGTTTTTCAGATATTGTTGTGGATCTTCAATGCATGACCCTGAGAATAGTCTCTTGTTCTGCAACAGATGTAGCATGTTGTTTGTGATTTGAAATAATTCCGCTTGTATCAAAGGGACTGCAATTGCGGTTGCCAGATTTTTAGTGGTGGGTTGTGTCCAATCATAAAGGCCGCTTCTGGCACAAGATGTGCCACACCCCGATTGTTCGGGTCGTCACATTGTTCCGGTTATTTTGATCGTCTATGACATCACCCATATCTAGTTCGATTCGTTCAGTTGAGTTCTATTGCCTTTTGTCCTTCTTGTTTGCACGATTCAATGCCTTGAAAACTTTCTCAGGATCTGATAATGCTTCGAACAATTCACCAGTTCTTGAGGAGTTTCTAGGCATGCACCTGTAACACCCAAGACTACAAACATTAGAATTTCAATATAATTAGTTTGAAATGAAGAAAATTGACTAAACTAAGAATTCTAGCACTTTTTTTAGCTGCAATTAATAACACCGTTAATTCCCCAGCAACGGCGCCAAAATTTGATCACGCCTAACTATGCCTCCTAAGAGGTCTAGCGGTCGTTGTAAATATAATCCGGTTAATAAGTCCGAAGTCGAATCCCACAGGGAATTAACTTACTAATTATAACCACTAGACTCGCATGAATTCAAGTAATCAACCTTCAAAAATATTAAATAACAATTTGAATATTTACTAACCAATAGCAAAGTAATTAACTCTATTTTAAAAGGCATTTCTGGGGTGAGCCCCGGGGCGAGGCATACCAAAAATGCCCCGGAGCGATGGTGTGGGGCGAAAGTCTCAAGAGGCGTACGCCCGGGCGTCCGGGGCGTATTTTTTTAGTAAGGAGTAAGCCCCAAAGACTTTTTCAAATTAAAATAAAATTTGTTGAATTAGTCCTTCATATAATACCCAAATTCTCAAAAGTCAGTTTGGTAATTACTCAAGGTTTAAAAAGGAACTCAAAATTATTAAATTTAAAAGTAAAGACCTTTTTATTAATTTAAGCGCTAATTCATGGTTTTCTCAATTTTTTATCTTGTCTGCTAGTCTGCTAATATCTCCCAAAAGCAATGAATATTTAATTTTTTTTACAAATACAAAGAAAACTATATTTTTCTTTATAGCAGCAAATTCAAAATTCAAATTGAAGGTTAATCATCCTTTTTGTTCCTCCATATAGAAAATTTTATTCTTTTAGACTCAAATTACTTGTGCTTGTAAGTAACGTATAATAGATTGTTTTGATTAGCTTTTTGTGAGGATGGAGCACACATATATATATATAGTTTTCTTTAATTTTTATGCAATTTTACTTGTTTATAAATATTAACTGTCATTATATTATTTTATAAAATATTAAAAATTAAATACCTATGGGGCTTACGCCCCGCGCCTCGGGGATTACGCCCCGCTGAGACATATGTAAAATGCCCTGCCTTACGCCCACACCTTTTAAAATACTGGTAATTAAAATGCAGTAATTTATAACTAACAGAGGAAAGGTTGTGGACAAGATTTGGAACAATCTAAGGTTATGATTTCCCCTATTGTCGGAATCCTCCCCACTACATTTTCTATAAATTTGCCTAAGTATTCTCTACTGATCGTGAGTACTTTGAGTATCGTAATTCTCTTCCGAGTAACTACCACAATTTACTAGACGTATTCTTCCGAACTACGCTAGCTGGCTCTAATTCACCGCTCACTAGGATCGCACCAAGGTTTCGTTATTCCTAATCCCACCTTTAAACCCTCTGTATTAATTCCTCACATACGTTAGGAGTGATGTTGTTCAACAACTTCCAAAATATGTATTCTTTTCCAAGCAATACACACTAAATAGGCGCAGTCAATTGAAAGCTCTTCAATCAACTACAATGTAAACGTAGTTGAATAAGTAGAGAAAAAGCAAAGGCAAATCAATAATAAACTTAATAGAAAATCATCCTCCAATAGGTTCCATCAAACCCTAGATTAGAAGTTTAGCTACTCATATTCGTAACAATTTTCCAAATATTTTGCATAAATAAATTACAAAGGAAAGATGAAGGAATGAAGAACTCGATGATTCTCTCCTCCAAAAATTGTTTCACGTGATGTTCTTGCCTCCGGTCGCCAAATAAACTCTTCAAAGATGGTGTTTAATGACTATTTATATATGTAGGGAAAAGACCTAGACGAAATAACCAAGTCCAAAACCAAATAGGAGACAAAATGGGCCTTAAAAATCCAGACCACCCTCGCTACAAGCCTCGCACCGCGAGCTCTACAGCGCGCTCCACCTCGCTATACACTGTGCCTCGCAAGCTCTGTCGCGCGCATCCTCTCGCGGTAAGCCTCGCGCCGCCTGCTTTAACGCGAGCTACAAAGCTCGTCTCGCCTGACTACTGCTTCATTTACATTTTTGACTTGCTTTGCCTAACCGTCTCTCGAAGCTTGTTGGTTTTGAGTGTTGCCTTCATTCTTTGATCCTTGAGTCCGACAAATGCATGCATTCATGTAAATACATATAATATACTTCCAAAATATTCGCTTTGCTCACAATTTCATCTCCAATGTACCTACACATAAAATAACTCAATCAAGCACAAATATAGTGTAGTTTAGCATTAAAACTCCTAAATGTAAGGTAAGTAATGCACTAAAAATATATCATTATAGCCAAACATCAGCC